>NW_023597040.1:0-72500 GCF_011947565.3 Pollicipes pollicipes
AGAGGCTGACTGGAAAAGGAGACCCGCACGTCGTAGCACTGAAATGGAAAGAACACCGTAGAAGTCGACCCGGGCAGACAAAGCACAGAGCAAGCAGGTCGCGCACTCGCAGCCCTTCACCCGACGCCCGGGCTCATCAAAACATGGGTCTCTTTGCTAACGCTTCGACGCTGGAGCTTGCATAAGTGTTTGTGGGCTCGCATTTGCCCGCGCAATCGACGGGCTTGACGCTGACGTCCGCCGCATCGGGCTGCCGTAGCGCTGCCCAACATACCAGCGGGCCCGTCTCACCCGCTCTCCGTGCCCACCCACTCCCCAGCACCAAGTAATGAGCACCACCCACTCATTACGCCAGCCTCTGAGCGTCACAGGCCCTCCTGGCCGCCACCCACCTCATTACGCCACTCTCTGAGCGCCACCAGGTCCTCCTGGTCGGCCACCCACCCATTACGCCACTCTCTGAGCGCCACCAGGCCCTCCTGGTCGCGCCACCCACCTCATTACGCCACCTCTGAGCGCCACCAGGCCCTCCTGGTCGCGCCACCCACCTCATTACGCCAGCCTCTGAGCCACCAGGTCCTCCTGGTCGCGCCACCGCTCCAGCAGCTGGGCCATGGCCTCTGAGCGGGCGGCGGGCGTGTCCAGCACGGGGGTCCAGCGTGACGGCGCTCTCGGACACGCGGAAGATGGATGCAGCGCCGACCAGCGGCAGCAGCTCGGCACGCACCAGGCCCACTGTGTGGCCAGCCACCACCAGCGGCAGCGTGCCGGAGCGCAGCCCATTATCTAGTGGACAATGGGACAACTGAGTTATGCCGCCCGGAGGAGGGCTGCTGGCTGATGGATAGACAATCTAGCAGGGAAGTTCTGCAGGGTAAGTAAATGGGGCTGAGCAGAGAAAATTGGCCTTACCTCTTTACAAAATTTTGGAAAATAGTGTTCTTTCTGGATTTCATCTACTTTATCCTTGGTATCTGCTTGGGTGGTGGGGGTGCAACACCTCATGCGGTGGGGCATATATGCCCTAAAACCCACAGATTATACAAACATGATTTATCTCTCCTGGACCATACTGCATGAGTGCCTTCATGTTTTTGAAACAAATTTGTTACAACTGTTATCAGCCAATACCTCATAATATAAATATTTCAGCCATGTATTCATTCTTCATCTTCACTGAAAGCAAGATCAATATAAAATGGCTGAACTAGGCACAATAAAACAACGTAATGAGCTGTGAACCGACCATGAGGCACCTAATGCACACGAATGTCCACATATAGGTACTGTGACAGACAGACATACAGGCATTGTGAAAAATTCACCGCCAAGCCGAATCTGCACCTTTCAGTGAATTGAGGAACCCAACACAAGAACTTACCTTCAAATAAAACACAATTGAATTTCCGGGCGAGTGCAAGAAATTTGCTCTTGTCCATTTTCACAGCCGGTCCGAAGTTCAGCGGACGCCTGGATAGGCACCGTGTTAATGACAGATCGCGAAACAACTGCTTGTAGCAGACAACCCACTTGACCCCGGGATGCTCGGGCCTAGTCTAGACGGGTAACGGCTACTTGCCCTTTTATACTAACAACAGCTGAACCCTCATTTATACGACCTGCGAAACACACGCACACGCACACGCACACGCACACGCGCATGCACACGCACACGCACACGCACACGCACACGCACACGCACATGCACACGCACACACACACACACACACACTTCCCCCTATCCCCCAGACGCACTCTTCAATCCCCGACAACATTGGACATCACAAACCAACACCCCACTTGTCACTCCCAACAACCCCCAGCTCTGAATACGGTACTAGCCAGGGTCCAAATCTAGTATAAGATGTGGCAGCAACGGCGCACATTTCATGATCACCCGATATAGTCCCATGTCAACACGAGCCCGAGTAGCCGCTTGGATACCCTTCGCTCGGGGGGGTGAATCAATATGCCCCCCCCCCCCTGAAATATCAGGAACTAAGAGAGCTAGAGACACTAAATTTACGGGATGTGTTGACCTGTACGTGAACTCACCTAGACCACAGTTCGAGGCTTCTAGGTCATGACCTTGGGGTGAAACAAGGTCAAACAAGGTAAAATTACAGGTTGGTTTCCAAAGGGCTTCAGAACCTGGATAACTGTTCTAAGCAAAAGTTCACATGTTCATATAAGGTCGGTGACCTTGTTTGACCTTCTGAAATTCATGAACAAAATCATACAAGAATTAATTGGGTTTTGCAATTGAATAAGCGACGAAGATTACGCTAGGCAGTAGGTTCCCAAAAACAAAATGTTGACCTTGGTCGTTCTATGTCAGTGACCTATTCCAACCTTTAAGAAGTTCATGTAAGGTGTATAATGCCGTTCCTGTTATCAATAACTATGAAATAAGCATCAGGAATGCCCCATACAGCAAGCCCTAGAGAAATAAAGCAGGCTGGTTTTAACATTGGCGTGACCTTCATACCTGACCATAGGCCAATGTAATTTTTTTATTCAATTGTTGTGTTACGTAAAAAGTATCTCAGAGATGTATGGCTTAGTCCAACACTCCGTAATTAGATAAGATTGAGCGATTCCCTCGAAACTGCCTTCGCTGAAAGCATGGCCTGACTTCGACCTACCATGGGTCATTGACCGTACAAGGTACATCTAAATTGTTCATGTCAGACGATCCGCTATTCAACTGTCCACGGCTATGCAAAACGGCTACGCTGCGCTGTTTGGAAACCTTCCGGAAAAACTTTCGGGGGGTCCCCCACTCGATCGCGTGTTAAAATGCAACTTTGCAGGTCACTGATTTTCTTAATTTTGAACATACATATGCATACAAAGTACATTTAAATGAAGCTTGAACAATTTTCTTTCAATTTCGAGGTCAGTAAGTGCGCCATGGCGCTCCTTTTCGAGCTATTGGGTAAAGCGTAGACTCATACCCACGATGCGATGGCTAGGCGTGGGACCGAATCTTGTCTCCGCCAACTCTTTTCAGCAAAGTTGAGACAGAAACAGAGTGAATACGGCCACTGATTGCCAATTACACTATTGACCATGAGCGAGCTTCTGAATATATATATATATATATATATATATATATATATATATATATATATATATATCCTACACATGTTGCCACTGTGCTGTGGAATATGTTTGAGAGTTAGCACAAGAAATATACCCGATGCGTTTTAATATCTATAAAGTATGCTTGATAGGTGTAATGCAGCTACCGGGCTACAGGCAACAACCTGTAGCAGAAGGCGCATAGCTTTATTGCTTCCGACGTATGAAACCATCGCGACAGTAGCCGCCCAAAGCCGGCCATACCCAGCGCAGCCGGAATTAGGACCAGGCACTGCGCTAGGGGTTTAAGTTGTGGTGCTGGCAACCACTGCTGCGCAGGGCTGACAGTGCCGCCTCACGGCCAGCACAGCAGCGATGACACGGCGACATTGCTGCTGCCTGCCGTCCATCGACGCTCCGGCTGTCCCGCCGACGGCGCCGTCTCAGACGCCACGGGATAGTGCGCAGTAAGGAACCGACGGTTTCTTCAAAAGAGGCGCCTGCACGAGTCACTGAAGTAGAACCAGCATAAACGGACTGCCACCGTGTCGCCGGTGCCGTCGCCTTTCCAATGCTGAGGTCCTGGTCATCAACCGATGTGCCGGTCGGAGGCTGGGGTAGTGTATGTGTTGGCCCGTCATGTTATGCCGAACTGTAATCATGTATCGATCGACTCGACTCGTGCGTCGCACACGTCCGCAGAAAGCTGTTACTGCCATACTGAATGCAAGGCACTGTGTCTGCCATGGTCTTTGAACAGCAAAATGTGCTAGCTATCTGTTAATGGCTCATGGGCAAATTGTGTGTCACAACTACAACTGATGATCTTGAACTCTGCAGAATCTCTCCTTCCCACCCACTGGACCCTGTGGATAGGTCTGCCATAAGTGGGATGCATGTTTCTCAAGTCTTGGGAATAGGGGCATAATTCTGCAAAATAAACTCAGATGCAAGTCCTGTATCCTGTATGGTCTAATTGCATAAGATTTGGCATAACTCACAAAGGTATTTTATCCTACCATCCACCGCAAATTCCAGGAACAATTTAAACCATTGCACCTGCCAACTACAATATTTGCTGGTTACACTGGGTGCATTTGTCAAGAAACAGGTCATGTAATAAAAGACCTTGGGTTGCAGACAAGTGCATCTGGCAATTGCATTTTGTGATGAAGTCATCCCCCCCCCTCCCCCACACAATGTTGACATGTACCAATAAATATTGGTTTGCCCTTCTCATATTGTTGCTTGAATGGTACAAAAGCTAAAGCAAAATTTAAACATTGCACAATGGCCACCTACTCAGGGCATCATTGATGGCAGTAGCTGGACTATTGGATAAATGAAACAAAACTACAAAATGAAAATACCACTTGGTCAAAATGAAGCGTTCCAATGTCAATGCGAAACTAGACTGCTTAGGGGTAAGGCATGAGATAGGACAAGCCCTCACCACAGCCCACTAATTATTGACCATATGCTTGTACTCCTGATCTGGAAAGCTCAGAACCTTGCAACTCCAAGCGAAGCTGAATCATCTACAAAATTCAACCATTTTTACATCAAATGACCTACCCTAAGCAGGCTGATAAATTCCCTCAGAGAAGTATCATAACATACACATGCATAGAAACATCATAAGAAATTGTCTCAATTATCTTCCATTGCCATTTATTTCCCAATGACAGATTCAAACATTATCTTGCAAAAGTAAGGAATCAGTATAATGGTACTTGGCCTATCTTGCAAGTGATAACATTTGTAAAGATAACAGTGTATTGCTATGTTTGCATGTGTTAGATACTGAAAGACCAATCATTAATAAGATAAAAATGGCTGATATATTCCTATTTCAGCTGAACAATACAATTTTCAGCTGCTACATTCATATAACTTAGAACACCCTGAACAACTGCTCATCATGCAGCGCTCAACAGCCAGTAGCCTATATATGCATACCTATATATTATACCATATATGTATGCCTATATATGCATGTCACACAGTTATAACTGACTCACTGCAATTAACTGGGTCACCGATCAATGATGCAGAATGATACAAGCGAGTCATAATGTGTAAAATAAGCCGTAATAGAGTGGGCACAGAACAACATATATCAGTCTTACCTAGATGCCTGTGAAACTGCTTCAAAACGACCCGACCCCGCAGCTTTTAGGTCTCCACCACCGCACCCAAGGTCGTA
Source organism: Pollicipes pollicipes (assembly GCF_011947565.3). Taxonomy (NCBI): domain Eukaryota; kingdom Metazoa; phylum Arthropoda; class Thecostraca; order Pollicipedomorpha; family Pollicipedidae; genus Pollicipes; species Pollicipes pollicipes. The sequence goes on from NW_023597040.1 coordinate 5,291, forward strand.
CTTCACCGTACTTCGCCAAACATTGAGCGTTTTACGACTGATGAACGCAATTTCATGGAATCGCAACAACTACGCCAAAGATGCCGCCAGCTCAGTAACTGCCAACTTTTGGGTACAACATTCCAAATCTAGATTTGATTCCAATTCTGGTATACTTATAGTATGCTTCGATACCGTACTAGGCACACACTTTTGAGAAGCTAGTGCCCTATTCCCCTGCCCAAACTGGCTCATTCTTCCTTGCGGCGGTTTCTTTATGAGCACGGGCTCAGCGCTACCGCTTCCGCCCTGGTATGTAGTGGCGTTCCAAGACGGCGTTTCTGGGCTGGCGGGTGGAGAAAACGGTTCTAAAAAATATGAATGCTTAGTGTGATACGAGCCTTCGCCTGGCTGCACCAACCCACGAGAAGACCCTGTCTTTGATAATTTGCTGTTGGGTTAAGCGCAAGAAAGGGTTTCATCCGACAATTTGCGAAATCCTATAGCCATAAGTACAGAATTGTACGGAACTGGGCTATGGGATGCAAGAGCACGCCCCCCCCCCCCCCTCCGGCTTATGCGGACGTGACTTGAACACCAATTGTTCGGTATCGTTCGATTCGTTCAACACGCATCCGTCGGCTGCTGCTATATTTTGAGGTTTGAATATCGGGCCAGGAAGAGGACATACGCGTCCTCTCCTTGGCGTCGCTCGCGAGGACAACTGCCCCGGTTACCGGGCGGCGCGGCCCCGCACAGGACACGACACATGTGGCGCAGTTTCCGGGCTGGCCGTAGGGCCGGGGCCGCAGGGCCGGTAACTAAACAAAACAAATCTAAGGGAAACTCGACAGGGGACCGAGAAATGGAGAAAAAACAGAAGCTCAGAGACAGGACAGCAAAGCCGACATTTCACAAAAAAGGAAACCGTGTAAAGGCAGATTTGTACGGAACACCAATGACTGTTCAGTTTGGTGTCCAAATGACAGTTCGGCTTGATACCGAACTGACAATAATTGGTGAATGATACTTGTAAAGCGGATGAAAAGGTTGCCGGAATGATATTAAGCCGAGATGCTGCAATGACGGTGCAAAACGGTGGTGCGGCGCTCGTAAAAAGACTTCTTAAAAATTTAGTTACGCAAAACATTTCATCCACCATGGTGCGGTACGCTGCGCGTTTCGGCATGAAGCGCTGTGGGTTTCGGCACGGCGTGGGCGTTCGGCCGGACAACGACCAGTAGCACCTTGGGTGGCACGGGTCCAGGAGCGCAACCAGAGAGTTGGCAAGGGGGGGCACAGGGTTGACAAAGGGCCCGCTGTTAGTAAAAAAACACACACACACACACACACATTATATATAGATATATATATATATATATATATATATATTGCTATACGTTATAACATATAGCATATATACCTATTGTTACCCTTTATAACTGAAGTGGAGGTAAAAAAAACCGCAAGAATCAATTCTGCCTGACGTTTTTAAATTCAACGAACCGAAGAAGTCATGCATTAAATGACTGCATGACATAAATCGATGGTGCTTTTCGTCTTACGATAGTCTGGTGGACTGTTTTAAACCGATATAGGACGAAGAAACTTTGCCAGAGTTTTTTTCTGGATTTTACAGAGTTACTAGGGACCATGTGAATATAGATCATAGCTAAAATTGGTCAACATCTTTTATTGCCTTGATTAAGCCATGCTTGTCCTGCAAATGTTCAGCATTCAGGCAGAATCGATTGGGTGGTACAAATTTGTACGCAGGCTTGAACGTGCCCGCTCGCAATCTTACAAAAACCTCGACGCCAGGCGTTGCAGCCTCCTCAGGCCGCGCAGCATCGGCCCCGCGACCAACACTAGGCTGTAGCCTACAGGTGGACGAAAAAGATGATGCATTTGAAAGAAGTACCTTTGAGCGCTTTAGGACACAAAATAGCACATATAGAGATATTCCGGGTGCACATTTCACCTATGTCATTTTTAGATTTGATGATAATAAGAGGTTGGCTTGTACAACACCGCGAAATGGTCCTGGAATCTGGTGGTGAAATTGGAAGAGTAAGCTAAAATTTCTTTTTGTCTTGCTACTGTAGATGTTAAGCTGTCCGCAGGACAACCACACAATTGTAAAAAAATGATTTGCTCAGTGTAATCTTTGAACCGCACGGCTTGATTTTGAAAGGAATTTAGAGACATCATTTTGCGATGGTCGTTGTTGCGCGATCCTCTGGCCGATCCGGAACCCCGTAGAGGGATGCATCATATCGCATTGGTCCACTCCCTGACGCGGGGGCCTTCTGACCCGCGCAGCTTGACCCCGGACCGACGTATGAACTATCATTGACGCAACAACATCCCTGACAGCCGCAGGTGGTCAAATAATTGGCACATAGATCCGCGTTCGGCTTAACGGGCCCATTCTGCAGTTGGGTCGGAGGGACCAACGTTTGGTACGGGGGCCCTGACTGGCACAGCACCCTTCATTGCCTCAGCATGACCACTCATCAAATGTTTCATTAAATCGTCAGGAGGCCCCAACCAACGCGGGAGGCCCTTAGTCATTCGGGCTCCCGTCCCCGTCCCTGCTCGCAAATCTTCCCCTGGCCGATTCGAGGCCCTTTGTTGATACAGATACCCTGTTGGGCACTGTGGGCCCCTGAGCGATATAGAAGTCCCGACTGATGTAAATCGCCCGCCCGGCATTGTCCCCTTCTTGGGAAATGGGCCCCCAGGACTCAAATCAATTGGGAGGCCCACTGTTCGCTGTTCGTGACTTCTGGCCGAAGTAAAGGAGCGCTCTATCTCAGGGGTCCCTATGGGTGTCAGCCATCTGTTACTAACATCTGAGATCACTGCCCCAGGATCGGGCATTATTTGCCCCGGGACCACCGCCCCAGGATTGGGCATTATGTGTCCCGGGATCACTGCCTGCGGGATTATTTGATTGGGAGGTGGGTCCTCAGGACCATACCGACACGGAGCCAACTATGCGGTACTGGTGGTACCTGACCGAGACATGGGCCCATATCGATTTAAGGGGTCCCCGATCGGTGCACAGGGTCCCTGGCCGTTATTTGAGAGTCCGCCTTCATAGGCTGGGGCCTCCGAATCAGACTCCGACTAGCCGTTTGTGCCCTTAGACCCTGCAATCGGGCCCTTGATCATCGGACCCTCTTCGGCCCTCCTCAGTCACTGCCTGTGGCCGACTCGGGGCCCTTGCCAACACAGGGCCCCTGTAAGGGCTCTGTAGGGCCCCGACGAAATATAGGCTCGTGTCGACTCAGTGGGACCTTGACCAGTGCGCAGGGCCTTCTGACTGGCATTGGAGTGCCCGGCCCTACGGACCGAGGTCTCTAGATGCGACCTCCGGCCGGTCTTCCGGGCCCTTAATCGTAGGTTCCGAGGGCGCCGAAGGGCCCCGCGGAACCCATAGCGGGAGCACGTGCCTCCTGTGCCCCCCCCCCCCCCCCCGCTGCCTGCGTTACCGCACAGGCATTGCTGGGGTTCAGGGCATCGCTGTATGGAGGCGCCGCGCCCCTCGCCGGCACCGTCTGTCGAGCGATGTTCTAGCCCGTAGGCGACGGCGGGCGCCCCCTCCGATCTCTCCTGTTCGCGGGAATGACCGCCGTTGAGGCATGTGACCTCTTAACCGCGGGGCATGTGAAATCCGGAGCACAGATTTCGAGTCACTTCATGCTGTGGCGTCCCCGGAATAGGTCCTTAGCATGTTGGCAAAATTCACGAAGAATGGACTCTAAGACGCAGCATGGATTCTGCAATTTCTCCTGGGCAACGGAACAACTTAGCGCTGCAGCACCTCAGGCGACGTCTCAGTTTAACATATATTGTTAATTTCAGTTCGTCATACCCGTACCAGCCTAGTTCTGAGCACAAGGCCAATGCTGGATCGTCCTGGTTGACACCACAACTGGGTAATGACAGTACTTCAGTTAGCGGCAGCTCACTCGACGAAGAAGCACTAGGCAGCACCACAAACGGGATCTCACAGAATCCGAACCGGGATGGCGAGGCGCAAGCTGCCTGCGTTGCGGCCGTCACCTGGAAATCCGTCCCTATCGATATCGCGGGAAAGCTCAGAGGGCATGAGGGTGTCTGTTAAAGCGTCCTCTAATCTCAACATCGTTTGATTATGGTGTGCGCGTGCGTGCGTACGTGCGCGCGCGCTTGTGTGGGGGAGGTTCTCATGCGTCGTCATCGTTTGCATATAATCACGGAAGTATGGCAAGCTTTTAAGCAAATGTAGCATTACAACTTTACTAGTTCTATTATCGATGCGGGTCTCGCTCTTTAGACAGTGAGGACCGTGTAAACCGGCGGGCCAAATAATTATAGGTGACGATCTCTTATGAAATGCTCTCGGTTAGCAAATAACTCGAGCTGCTTTGCAAATGTGCACCACTTATCTGCCCGATCCGCCGCGTATCTCCCTCTTTCTCTGCGATTCGTGGCCGGCTAACCTGCGCGGAGCACGGCTGAGGCCCGCCGACAGTTTGTTATACTGATCTCTTTTCATAATACTCCAAACTTGCATTTCCATCGCGCCTCTCACCGGCTTAGCTGGGCGTATCCGTGTGTTTGCTCTCGGCGGGCGAGGGGCGATGTACGTCCGGAGCGTTCGTCAACGGTCCAAAGCGCTGCACAGCCAAAACTGTCGACTGCTTCCCACTCATGGGAGAAACCGGCGAGTGGGCATTCGGTGTTTATTATTAGTCCATTCGGGTCCGCTACATAGCTTAGCTCATTGAAAAGGGGTAGTCATAACGATCGAGTGCTTCGATCAGCAGATGTAGCGCTCCACGTCTGCGACAATGCTGCCTGTCGGGGTCGGGCACGACCCCTCACACCGAGCCGGCGCATCAACTGACCCTGTCAGCTGATATGTCAAGGCCACCCTGTGCGTCGGCGCCCTCGGCCAGCACGACCGCGCCGCGCGCCTGGACGGGTGCCATCACAGTCAGTTGAGGGCGCGCCACCGTCATAACTCCCGCCCCATCCTGCGCCTCTCTCAAACACTGTCCGAAACACCACCGTCGGATTGCATACTCACAATGGCGCGCTCACACGTTCGTGTTCGCTATCCACACTTCCTTCTTCCATTCGCATAACTTCCACCTGTCCAGCATTACGGGATCATCGAAAGCGTGTCAGGCCGTGGCAAAGTCGCACAGCAACGTTAACGAGTAAGCCAGCAGTTCCCAGCTGCACAGGAAGCTGCCTCGCACGCAGACACCCGCCTACTACGAACAACGGGTCAGCGCCTGCCCCAGCACACGCACATGTCTCGTCAGTCATCGCTGGAGCGGACGGCGACGCGGTGCCAAGCTATCATGCGTGGAATGGAACGCTCCCGCCACACACCGACACGCCGTGTGGCTCTCGAAGGGCCCCCATGTGTCATGTGTGGGTTAGAACACACAGTCGAGTGGGCCCACGGTGTCATGTGTGAGTTAGAACACACAGCCGTGTAACAAATCTCCGCCGGGAATGTCCTCCCAGGAATGTACGTCAGTTCACGCGCACGAAGCGCCTTCGGAATGACAACACCACGCCGGCGCCTCGCCGACGCTGCTGCGGCGACCAGCGGCCGCCCGGCGCTCCAGCGCACACCGGTGCCGTACCTCCGCTCATACCCGCTATGGCAGACGTGCGCTCGCCGCGCGCTGACCCGTGCCATGCGCGCCCCGGCGCGGCGGCCAGCCGCTACTTGGGCGAGCCGGGCTGGCCGGTGGGCGACTCGAGCGAGCCCTGAGACCGCTTGATGTACAGGCTGAGCAGCTTCATCTTGGTGGCGTTGAGGGAGGCGAGGTGGGGCTGCATGGCCTCCTCGCCGCACAGCGTGTGGATGGTGACCATGCAGAACACGGCCGCCTTGCGCACCGACGACTCGCTGTTGTCGTACGCCTGCGACGGGAGGCACCGTCAGTGGCCAGCGGGGAATATAGACTCGGTGTCTGACAGAAGAGTGCAGACCATCCGCCCAATGACAGCCCGCTGCTGAAGGTCAGCGTGAGGCCAGACAACAGCAACTGGAGCGAACGGTACAAGCCCAAGCCCACACTGCGCGCATAAACTCGACCAGGCACCGGGCAAATGAAAACAAGACCACGCCATAGGTAACGCCACACCCACCCCAGCACACCCGGCCCATCAGCCCCTCGTCCTTCCGTCCCCTTCCAGCGCCCACCCCCACCCGCGTCACCTTCAGCAGGCTGGGCATGATCTCGGGCAGGAAGCCGAGCACTAGCTCGCGGTTGTGCTGCTCCACCAGACGCGTCAGAGTCTTGATGGCCGCCTGGTTGACCGGGTAGCGGCCCGTCTGCACCAGGCCGTTCAGCACGCGCACCACGCTGTCGGGCGGCAGGCGCCCGGCCATGGCGGCGGCGCACTGCTCGGCAGCGCGCACCACGTCCCGCTCGCTCGGCTCACAGTGCGCGTCCAGCACGCGCACGAACACCAGCTCGATGTACGGGTGGAAGAGCGGCGCCACGCAGTCGCGACGCAGCATCTCGGTGAAGGCCGAGAGCACGAGCTCGCGCGCCGGCCCGGCGCCGTCGCGCAGCGTGTCCAGCAGCGGCCGCAGCAGATACCTGTCGTCATACGGCGGTCAGGGACGTGGCCGGGGGCGGTCGGAGCCAAAGACCGGATGAGACAGGACAGTACGACGAAGGGACACATTGCGGGCATTCTGAACACAGTAGACAGCACAACGCACTATAGCTAGACGCAACCAAGGTGAATATTAGGGAGAACAGAACGGGATGTAAAGGACGAGCAGTGGTGGGAAAAAGACAGCGAACAGCCAGGACCTCGCATGGAGAAAGGACCGAACCACGCCACGTAGCTCAAAAAGCAACACATTTATCACAACCGGCTTCCAAAGATTGCAACTCGTGATGGCTGCTTACACCTAATGCGGGCCACGCGGCGCTCAAGAAATGACTTGCAACAAATACTGCGTTAAAGGCACCAAACGACGCATGAAAACTGTACGGCCGTCCCTCCATCAGCCGCAACCTGCCCGGCTCCCCCAGCCAGCTACTGACGGCCTCGGTCTGTCCCGGCTTTCAGCCAGCTGTGGACCGCCTCGGTCCGTCCCCGGGCTCCCCCGGCCAGCTGTGGACCGCCTCGGTCCGTCCCCAGCTCCCCGGCCAGCTGTGGACCGCCTCGGTCCGTCCCCAGCTCCCCGGCCAGCCTGTGGACCGCCTCGTCCGTCCCGTCCCGCCAGCTGTGGACCGCCTCGGTCCGTCCCCAGCTCCCGCCCTGTGGACCGCCTCGGTCCGTCCCCGGCTCCCCGGCCAGCTGTGGACCGCCTCGGTCCGTCCCCGGCTCTCCGGCCAGCTGTGGACCGCCTCGGTCCGTCCCCAGCTCTCCGGCCAGCTGTGGACCGCCTCGGTCCGTCCCCGGCTCCCCGGCCAGCTGTGGACCGCCTCGGTCCGTCCCCGGCTCCCCGGCCAGCTGTGGACCGCCTCGGTCCGTCCCCGGCTCCCCAGCCAGCCGTGGACGGCCTAAGTCCGTCCTCAGCTTCCCAGCCAGCTGTGGACCGCCTCGGTCCGTTTTCAGTTCCCCAGCCAGCTGTGGACCGCCTCGGTCCGGATGCCGGCGGGTGCGGGTGCCGCCTTCTCACCTGAAGTGCTCGCTCCAGAGCCGCTCGGAGCCCAGCTTCGCCAGCCGGCAGACGGTGATGAGGGCGGCGCGCCGCTCGGGCGCCGCCGGCTCCGGCGGCCGCTCCACGTTCAGCTCGGCGCGCACCGACGCCACGAGCGCCTGCTCGTCGGCCGGCGGCTCGCCGGCGGCGGGCGGCCGGCCGGCCGGCGAGCCGCGTCGCTCCAGCGGCAGCGACATCTGGCTGATACCCGAGTCCTGCGACGTCGAGTCGCGCTCTCGCTTCGTACCGTCCGGGCCGTCCAGGCCGCCGCCCGGTATCTCGGCCGGACCGCGGCGCAGCGACCTGGGCAGTACAGAGAGTTGAGGGTGGCGAAAGGTGGGGGGAGGCGGTACATGACCCCGGGTTAGCGGTACGGAGGGTCAGGGGTGGCGGGTCGTGAGAGGGGGCAGTACAAGACTTCGGGTCAGCGATACGGAGAGCCAGGGTGGCGAAGGGTGAGAGGAGGCGGTGCAAGACCCCGGGTCAGCAATACAAAGGGCCAGGGGTGACGAGGGCGAGAGGAGGCGGTACGAGACCGGCGAGTCGGCGGGCCTCCATAGCCTGGATGGGGCTGGGGCCGCATACCTGCGGGCAAACGCTCAATACCAATGAGAGGCGTGGAAGTGGCCAATTCGGCGGGGACAGCACCTGCTGCTCCCTGCCTCTGCTGGTGGCTACAGGTGGTCCACGCGAACAATAGGTGGGCGAGGCTAACCGAGAGGACCGCTAACCCAACCAGCCCAACCCAACTGGCTGATATCAGCTTTCCCGCTAACCATTGTTTGTGTATTACTGCTTCAGGGTGCATCAAATATTTACATACCCCAAGCTGAGCAGGATGGGCGATGACATAAGCACGCCCTCGAAACGCGCCCAGGCCGGCGCCCTCCGCTCCAGCCGCCCACCTGCTAATCTCCTCCGGATGGAGGTTCTCCGCGTCGCTGGGCGCCAGGCGCGGCCGCGCGGGACCGCGCGGGCCCGGCGAGCCACCATTGGACGAGCAGGGCGAGCGGGCGCGCATCAGCGCCGCCGATTGGTCCACGCTGGCCCGCCGCCGCATGTGCTGCTGCATGATGTCGGACGCCGTGTCCTGGCCGAGGCAGCCGCGTCAGAGGTGGGGCGGCGCAAACGTTCGCAAGCGAGGATTACGCGGACAGAATCTGAGGCTTGGCAAGCCGTGGACGTTCGCAGGTACGGGGTGCGCGACGACGTAGAGCCTGAGGCTTGACAGCAGCCAGCCGTGGTGAGTCAAACGCTGCCATCAGTGGACATGCCGACCACCCTCTGTTACTTGGAGGGGAGAATACTACTGGCCCGTAGCCCCAGCCGTTCCACCTCACCTGGTACATCTTGGATAGCTGCGACAGAAGCATAGTGAACTCGGCTGTGTTCAGGTCGAACATGGCTACGATCACTGCTTTGGCACCGTTGCGTGTCTCCACCGACTTCTGGTCGCTCGTCCAGCCGATGATCTGCCGACAGTAAGCCACTCCGGTCAGGGCGCTGTACACCACCCAGTCCCAGTGACACATTTAACCACGAGGAGCCGCCAGTGCTCCTGGTGGTTAAATGTGGAGCTACCGAAATGCTGAAATGCTCCGCAAGGTGGAACTGCCGAAATGCCGGTGTCACTTTCCCGTACCCTAGCGGCAGCCCCTGTCACATCTCGTACCCTAGCGATAGCCCCTGTCAAGCCCCGTACCCTAGCGACAGCCCCTGTCACATCCCGTACCCCAGCGATAGCCCCTGTCATGCCCCGTACCCTAGCGACAGCCGCTGTCCCATCCCGTACCCTAGCGATAGCCCGTCATGCCCCGTACCCTAGCGAAAGTTCCTGTCATGTCCCATACCCTAACGACAGTCTCTGTGAAGTCCCGTACCATAGCGACAATCCCGGTCATATTCCGTATCCTAGCGACAGTCCCTGTCATATTCCGTACCCTACCGACAGCCCCTGTCACATCCCGTACGTTTAGCGACAGTCCCTGCCACGCTCCGTACCCTATCGGCAGTCAGCAGCAGTTTTCCGCGCCTCAGCGACACCCAGCGACCAGCCCGTGCCTCGGCGACGGCCAGCAGCAGTGTCCGCGCCTCGCGACCAGCCCGTACCTTGGTGACGGCCAGCGGCAGGTCAGCGTCGACAGCGAACTCCGCCGGGTCCATGCTCTCGAGCAGGGCCGCGCAGGTACCGCAGCGTGGCCGCCTTCACTTTCGTGTTGGGCGTCTGCGTCTGGTCCAGCAGGAAGCGGCACAGGCAGCGCAGCTGCATGCCGGCCGGAAATGACACCCTGCGACCGCCGGTCCACGTCAGACCCGAGCTGTCACTGTATATGTCTGTTGTCTGGCTGTCTCCAGTCTCCGGGCGTGGCAGTTGTCATGCAGCAGCATCGGCGAAGCACACTGAGTGTCATCGGTGAGTTGTGCAAGCATGCTTTTGGCAGAAGAAGATTGTCCGTCCCCAAATCAGTACGACGCCCAATTTATCACAATGGTGGCGGGTTGAAGCTGAATGCCACTGAGCAGCATAACGATCCACCGACGACGCAGACGCTCTGCCGCGCATCACACCACATCCCTGCCGTTTCCACCACCCCTGGCGGCGGCCAAACCACCAAGCAGCCGCAGCACGCCGCCGCCGGCCGCACAGGGCCGTGCCGGGCCGCGTCGGGCCGCACCGGGCCGCGCCGGGCCGCACAGGGCCGCACCGGGCCGCACAGGGCCGTGCCGGGCCGCGCCGGGCCGTGCGACCACACAGAGCGCCGCCCACCTGACTGTTGTCGAGCGTGCGCTCCAGCTTCTGCACCACCGAGCCGAGCAGGTCGGCGCCCAGCTTGTTCAGCAGCCGCGTGATCAGGATGTACAGCCAATCGGCCAGGTCGTCGTGGTGCTGCACCACCAGCTCCTGCACCGCCTCCAGGAAGATGCTGAACACCTGCGACGGCACACAGACCGCATGATGATGCGCAGGGCCCACGCGGCACGGGGAGGAAGGCATGGACAAGGAAGACAAGATGCTGACATTAACAGCAGCATGGTAACGGAACGGGAATGAAGTATGGGCAAACACCGACGTGGCCACAAATAACTTAAGACGGGAGAAACGGCAAAATGAACGAAAAAACTCCACTTTGTGCGTCTCAGTACAGGGGAGCATGCTGTTCACAAAGGCACGCTCGTCGCTTCCACTTCCCTGAACCACCAACTGCGCCAGCTCGACCCGTCAGCGCGTGCGCCCCAGACGCGCGGCCGGCCGCTGGGAGCCCACCTTGGTGTGCGTGTCCATGAACATCTTGGTGAAGAGCTCGGTGACGCGATGCAGCTCGGAGGCGGTCAGCATGCGGTTAGACCGCAGCACGGTGCGGAACGAAAGCAGGCCCTCCTTGCGGTCCGACCACTCGGTCGACGCGATCAGGTTGATCACTTCACTGACGTCCTGCGGGGCGGAGACGGCCGGGGATGAGCCGAGCTGGCCGGCTCGCCGCCCGTGCGCGCGCGTCTCGTACCGCTCGCCGGGTCCGCGGAGGGCCGGCGCTCTGGTCATGGGGAGCACGGGGCATCGCGGCGCGGGTCAACATGCGAGCGCGACGGCAGACTTCACGATCCGTGAGATGGTGCTGTCGGCACATGACACGCCGTTACGCAGCAGCCACTGACCAACGCGATGAGCCTGGCGAGTTGTCTCACGGTGTGACGTTCTGTGACCTGTCCAACGCAGGCTGGGGTCCCGCCACGCTGAAAGAGGCGGGGGTCGGCGGACTGGGGGCCGGGGGTCCGAGGCAGGGGTTACGTACCCGTCCCGCTGGGCTCGCGCAACGCTGCGCAGTCGGTTGGACTGCTGGCCGTAAGGCACCCCGGACCAGCCGCCGGCGTACTGCCGACCGCCGCGCCGGGAGGCAGACGAGACACGGTCAGGCGTCGGCACACAGACTCCGGACAGCGGACCTCCGACACACGACACACCGACAACGGACACACCGCGTCATACGAGAGACGCAGCGTTTCGGTCCGGCCGAGATCGGCCAGAGGCACGCAATACAGCGGGCGAGGGACTTCCTCTACAAACGGTGGGTGAGCCGGTAAGAGCACGCGGATGGGTGGCGACACATTCAGACGCAAAACATTGCACGATGTAAGATGCTCAATCAGCAGGCGCTAATGCCCGACGGAGTCAGGCTCAGCAAACGGCACAACCCGACGACAAAAACAAAAAACCATCGCGTTAAGACTAGCAACTCGCCTCCATAACAACAACCAACCGTCCGCCGGCTCTGGAAGCCCCAGTCCCAGACAGACATTCGGTGCGGAGCAAGCCGAGCCCGGGAAGCCCAGCACGGCCTGGTCGATCGCCCCTCCCCTCCCGTCCCTTAATAAGGTCAGCACGAGGCAGAGCTGGACGGAAGGACAGAGGGAGGTCAGCACCGCCCAGCTGCCTCTCAGAGGTCCAGTGATCGATCGGCCGCGGCCGGTCCGACTCTGCGCGAGACGCCCCGCCGCCAGCACGGGGGAGAGCTCGGAGCGCGCACAAACGACACGGACAGCGAGACGAGGGAGAGCGCGTGGGGGACGGCGAGAGCGAGAGAGGTGAGAGTGAGAGCATGGCGAGCCCGGACGAGAGAAACGGAAGCAATGGGAGCGAGTTGGGGCGGAGAGAACATGCAGAGATGGGGCCCGGGTGAGGGTAGCGCCAGCGGGCGGAGAGAGCGAGGGGAGTACGCGCTACTCACATCGCGTCGGTGTGCCGAGTCGTAAGAGCGCTCCGAGCAGACGCTGCTCGTCTCGCTCTCGTCCGAACGGTCGTCACAGGGGCGGGCCGGCCGGGAGCGCGTCGTCGCCTGCGGACACATGGCCGCCCGTCAGTCAGCGGGGAACGGGGGAGGGAAAATGGACTGGGACACGGACACGGACACGGACACGGAAACGGACACGGACACGGACAGGGACAGGGAAAGCGACAGACAGACAGGGACAGGGACAGGGACAGGGGCCAGGGCCAAGAGACTGACAAGCGGACCGTTTCATCACAACCAAGGACAGGAACCGTGATGCCCCAACAGTGCGACGAGAGAAATGCTCTGCAGCTGAGTGCTTGGGCTTTTGACGGATGTGACAGAACATAGCCACAGCACCGCTGTGGACAGACGTACATGGTGCGCCCCTGACCGAGACGCAGGTACAGAGCGTTCCCCAAAGACGCCTCTGCCGGCCAGCTCGCGAGGCGCAACCTCCGTAACAGTTTGTCAAACAGACGCCGCAGGGCCCAGAGTCCGTCCTCGGCCGGTGTGCGGGTCAGCCGGGACCCCGGCCGGGCCGGCGCGGAGGCAGCGGGCGAGCCTCACCAGCGCGTCGGCCAGCGCAGACTCGGCGTCGCGGCTCTGCTGCAGGATCTTGTGACTCATGCCGGGCCGACCGGTGCCACCCAGGCCGGCCCAGCCGCCTGTCGACGGCCTGCCGACAGAGGGACGGGTCACCACCTCCAGCCGGGGGGCGGCAGGTCGTGTCATCACGGCGCCACCCAGGCCGACTACAGCGGACGCCGGCTAACGGTATTTACCAGGCGGGGTGAATGGCATTTAGAACTACCTACGTCTTTCGAAGCGTGAAGTCGCGTCGGAATATCAAAAAGCCTAGCAGCCACGCCGTGCAGACACCAATACATAAACAGAGTCATCAGACGTGCCTCATCCCATCCGCCCGAGGCCGCTGATGGAAAAACCGGCCTTCGCACGGCCACTGAGGGTCGCAGACCCCATGCACACGTGACTGCAGCATACAAATTGAGCCAATTGGGGCATCCTGTGAGCAACAGGCTGTCTGAACAATCAGCCCACAGCCGTAAGCTGACCGTCGAGTGCTGTAATCGGCGTCATGCCTGACGGCCATCGCTGTGCCGCGGACACAGCACGCTCCCCAGTCCGCTTGGCGGCAGCCCAGTCCCGCGACTGCACGGGCGCCCGCACCTGGGCAGCGGCCACCGCCAGCTAACGTCCCGTCTCCCCTCCGCCGTCCGCCACTGACATCCTGCCCCCCCCCCCCCCCCCACCCTGCCGCCCACCGCCTGGCCGCTGACAGCTCGCCTCCCCTCCGCCGCCCGCCGCCCGTTGGAGACACCCAGCCTCCCTCCGCCGCCCGCTGCTGACACCCAGCCTCCCCTCCGCCGCCCGCTGCTGACAACCCGACCTCCCCTCCGCCGCCCGGCGCTGTCACCCTGGCTCCTCTCCGCCGCCCGTTGGTGACATCCCAGCCTCCTCTCCGCCGCCCGATGCTGAACCCAGCCTCCCTCCGCCGCCCGCTGCTGACACCCAACCTCCTCTCCGCCGCCAGGCGCTGTCATCCTGGCTCCCCTCCGCCGCCCGGCGCTGTCACCCCAGCCTTCCCTCCGCCGTCCGCTTGCTGACACCCAGCCTCCCTCCGCCGCCCGCTGCTAACACCAGCCTCCCTTCCGCCCGTCCGTTGCTGACACCCAGCCTCCCCTCCGCCGCCCGCTGCTGACACCCAGCCACCTCTCCGCCGCTGTCACCCCTGGCTCCCCTCCGCCCGCCCGGCGCTGCCACCCAGCCTCCCCTCCGCCGTCCGCTGCTGGACACCCAGCCTCCCCTCCGCCCGCCCGCCCGCTGGCGCCCTGCCTCCAGTCTCTCTAGCTTCCAGTCTCGACCGCTCACCTGGCGCGCAGTGCGGCGGCGCCGGGCCCGGTGGCGGCCCGCCCGGTGCGTGCGACGGCTCGCGCGAGGGTGCCCGTCGAGCGTGGTATGCCGGAGCCGCCGCCGCCGCCGGCCCAGCGTCTGCGAGTCGACCGGGGGACGCCCGCCGCCGTCGTGTAGGTGGCGTAGCTGAGCCGGGGAGGATGGCGAGCCGCTCCGGCTGCCCGCTGCCGAGGTCAGGTCAGGTCAGACCAGGGGGTACGGAGACGCACCAAAGGTGAGATGCGGCACACACAGCGTCCGCCGTCTGGATACATCGGCGCGTTCTTCCCACTTGGCAACATGCTTGCGGCATGGAGCCACAAATACGGAGTCGTCTGCTGTACTATTCCGGAAACTTACTTTCCATGCCCGACTAAAGTAAAGGGGGAAAACGAGGCCTTTCGGGTGGCGCAAGGCGCCAACCGACAAATGCACTGACAGGTAAAACGTACCCGACACGGCATGCTCCAACACGCGGCTCTGGCTCACACCGAGAGTCCCGACTGAGCACAGCCAGCCTGGCATGCTGCCAACGCGCGAGGAGCACTCACAGAGGTACACGAATCGTGCTGAAACGACCTATGTGGCCATAACGGTACCTGTGCATCGATGATGAACCCTACGTGCGGACTGGGACTCTTGAGCCTCAGGACAGGCGGGGCCTGGCCTGGAGCTGTTTGTTGGTGCGACATCAGCGCGCGGGGTGCGGCCGATCAGCGCGGCCCGGTACTCACGCTGACTGCGTCACGCCGGGACGCGAGCTCTCTGCGTGATATCAGACCGCGGGTGCCGCCGATCAGCGCGGCCCGGTACTCACGCTGACTCCTGCGTCACGCCGGAGCCGCGAGCGGGTGCGGGGCGGTGCGGGCGGCGTCCGGCGAGGCGCCGACAGGAGGCGGACCGCGCGGCGGCGGCGTGGCGGCACGACAGCCTACGCGGCCGAGCTGGTGGACAGAACGCGCCGCGTCGCGGTCAGGCGCGCGCGTTGACGTCGCCGCCGGCTCGCCCCGGCGGACGCAAGCGAGACGACACGACACTGAACAGGCAGGAGGCGACCGATCCAGCCGTCAAGCCAGCAGTACCAGCTGACAACGAGTGGCTCGGACGTTCAGGCCAGGCGTCGTGCCGAGGGAATTCCTCCAGAAGCGTTCGCCACATCGCACTACAGCTACAGCATAGCTACGACAACCTGTGTTCTGCGAGTGCAAGGAGCCAGCCGAAAACGGCTGGAGGTGCCAAGCACTGGTAGCTCATGCAGAGCGCGTACTTGCAATGCCGGATGGGTACTAATTGGGCGGATAGTCGCAACATCCCAAGGCCCGCATCATCCTCATACGCCGGGCAGACACAAACATGAGCGCTCTTGTAACGTTGCGTGCAAGCCGTACGCGAGCACCAGCTCACATGAACATTCGATACACCATGCATACACGTTTCGCGCACCCACCGTCCTTGCTGCCGCTGTCGCCTAACAATCCCGGCAGCGAGAAACGATGCATGGATTGTCACGGCACCCAGACGTGCCAGCGACACTCAACATCTTTATTAAAAGATCGGTACGGCTCACGTGGACCCTCGATCTTCACAAAAGAAGTACACGGGGTTAAACGAGAGCAAACGGCCAATTCCGGTCTAAAGCAAGTGCGCATCACAACATTGTTACGAAACTCATGTGCTCAGGCGACACAAGGCCGCCGCTTTATCGAATTGGGGCAAGGACGGCAGCATCTCGATTGAGGTGGATAGAATCAGCAGATAAGATTCGCACAGGCGCCAGCACAGGGTGGCCTCCCTGCTGGCTGTCGCTCAGAAATTTCGCGAGATTGCTTTGGTCGGGCTGCACAATATGACGCCGCCCTCTGCAGCCAGCGGGAGGCCGGACTCCGGCCACATCTCCCACCCAACGGGCCGGAGCCAGGGTTCTCCTCCCGATCCCATCTGAGCCCGGGCCTCTCCTCCCGACCACTCTGACCTCGGGCTCTCGCTCCTGACTCTATCTGAGCCCGGACTCTCCTCCCGACCCCCTCTGAGCCCGGGCTCTCCTCCCGACCACTCTGAGTCGGGGCTTTCCTCCCCACCCCCCTCTGATCTCGGGCTCTTCTCCAGACTTATCTAAGCCCGAGCATTCCTCCCGACCACTCAGAGCCGAGCTCTCTTCGCGACCCCTCTGAGCCCGGGATCACCTCGCGACCGCCTCTGAGCTCGGCCCCTCCTCCCGACCCCCTCTGGGCCTCCACCCTCGAGGTCAACACTCCAGAGTCTGTCGGCCCCGCGTCCGCCGGCGGCGGCCGGGCCCCAGGCGGTACTCACGCAGACTGACGCCGGAGCCGACGCGCATGCGCTGTGCGGCGGCGGTACTGGGCGCGCGCGCGGGCCCGCTGCGCCGCCTGCAGGTCGATGGCCGACGTGGAAGCGGAGCGACGACTGCGACGGCCGACTCGCCTGCGGGCCGCGGACACCGCTGACACGCGCGCTCTCTTTCTCTCTCCCTCTCTAACTCTGTCTGTCCCTCGAACGGGGAGTGGCGACTGAGCCGGTGGTGTGTGGGACGCGGCAGACGGGACAGACAGGCGGAGGCTGCTCACCATAGGGGCTGCGTGAACAAGGAGCCTCGCGCGGCTCGCTAGAAGCAGCGGCGAGCAGGCAGCGGACCACAACGACCGCAATGGCCGGCGAGCCCTGCGCACCAGCAATCGATCAGCCCGATCAGCAGCCAGACAGAAACCGGGAGCTGTCCCGACCGCCGGCGGCCGCTGGGGACCGTGACGCACATGGCAGCGCGCCGCCGGCCGCGCCGTGCACCGTAACGCCGCTCGTGTCGGCCGGCCGGGCTGGCCAGCGGGATGGCCGAGCGGCGCGAGATCGAGCCCGTCCGGCTGAGGTTCTCCTGGCTGCCGGAGCGGGACGAGGTGCGCGAGCGCGAGCCCAGCGCGCTGCGACCTGACACTGCCGAGGACAGAGCGGCTCTGGTCAGCACAGGCCATCACACTACAGTTTTGTCCGAGAGTGTGACGTTACGCCGCTGGCGTGGCAGCACCATCTCCCTACGTTACACCACTTCCCCATCGCGCGACGTGGCTTCAGCTCTATTCCGGCGTTCACTCACCCGGCGCAGTGAGCGAGTTGTTGCTGCCAGACTTGCTCATCTCGCCGGCTAGCGTCTTCTTGTGCTGCGCGTCCAGCGAGTTGAGCAGCGAGTCCGCCTGCTCCTTGAAGTGGTCGGCGAATCCCCAGTACGCCCTGGCCACAGCCCCGACTGGTCAGCACAGGCACACAGGCAGCGGGTGTGCCCGCGTCCAGACGGGCTGAGGCAGAGGCGGTTGCGGCCCCCGCATGACCAGCGCCCGAAGCGGTGGCCGCATGACGCAGGCGTCTGACCCAAACCAGACCCGCTCCGGTTTAAAAAAAAAGATATTTAAGATGAAGCCAATACATCAAGACCACCAGCCCGCACCAGAAGGCTCACTCCACGCGAAACGACACAATTCAGGCGGAAAATTGGCAACAGGCGACGTCAGTGCAAACAACATTTCCAGCGCCTCAAAGCACGCCGCCGTGGGCGTCAGCAGCACGTGGAACGCCCGTCCCTCCCCGGCCCCGCGCTCCCACCTGCGGCTGATGGCGCGCACATTCGTTGTCCGCGTCGCCGACGCCGCGCCGTATCGCCTCCTGCACGGCGGCCACGTGCTTCTCCAGCACCTGGGTGGGCCAGCTGGTGATCATCTGCTCGAGGAACTCGCTGGCAGGCGCGCCGGATCTCGCGCGCCTTGCTCGTCATCTGGTCGGTCACGACCGGCACCAGCTTGGCGTAGTGCGTGTTCTGGGATGATGAAGCGGATCGCCACCACGCCCGAGGTCGACATCACCTGCAGGAAGAGGAGGATGGGGGTGAGGCGACAAGGTGAGGTGAGGTGGGATGAGGTGAGAGGGTGGGTCTGCAACACTCAGCCTGCGAGTGGAAGGCAACACCTGCGGGAGGGGGGGGGGGGGGGCAACACTTGGCTTGCGTGTAGAGGCATCAGCTGGAGAGGGGGGGGGAGTGAAGGGTAGATCTACGACACTCGCGTGGTGAGTGGAGGCGTCACCTGGAGAGGGGGGGGGAGTGAAGGTAGATCTACGACCTCGGCGTGGGGGTGGAGGCGGTCACCTGGAGAGAGGGGGGGGGAGTGAAGGGTAGATCACGACACTCGGCGTGTGATTGGAGCGTCACCTTGAGAGAGTTGGGGGGAGGAGGTAGATCCATGACACTCGGCGTGCGAGTGTAGGCGTCACCGAGATGAGGGGGGGTGGAGTGAAGGGCAGATCCACGAGCCTTCGGCTGATTTGAGATAGTATGGGGTTCGGGGGGGGGGGGGGGGATTTGTTGAGTTGTTGAGAGGGTAGTGGGCGTCACCTTGCCGGGCGGGGGAGGCGACACCTCGGCGCGATGGGCAGGTTTGAGGGCGGCGCTGGCGTTTGACGGGATATGTGGGGCCAGCACTTGATGACACAGCGCGCCGGCAACCTAAACAAGAAGTGCCCACGATGCCGAGTTGTTGATATAGGCCCAGCGAGACCGCCCCTCGATTCTGCCTTGTGTCCTTATATCTGGATTTGAAACATTCAGCACAAACATGGCACGCGTTTGTCTCCAGTTCTATCGCTTACGGCCCCATGGCCGGCACGGTCGGGGCGGTCGTGACGAACCTTGGCGCTGTTGGGGATCAGCTCGATGAGGTAGGGTAGCAGCGAGTGGCAGGACGTGGTCCACACGGTGGCCCAGCTGCTGCGAGAGGTACGCCACTGTGATGCACCCCTCCCGCACCACCTGTGACCTGCGGCACGGAACACAGCCCCGTCAGCGTCACCCAGGTCTGCCTGTGACCTGCGGCACGGAACACAGACCTCGTCAACGTCAACCCAGGTCTGCCTGCGACCTGAGGTACGG
Source organism: Pollicipes pollicipes (assembly GCF_011947565.3). Taxonomy (NCBI): domain Eukaryota; kingdom Metazoa; phylum Arthropoda; class Thecostraca; order Pollicipedomorpha; family Pollicipedidae; genus Pollicipes; species Pollicipes pollicipes. The sequence continues at coordinate 24,555 of NW_023597040.1, forward strand.
ACCACAGCCCGTCAACGCCAACCAGGTCTGCCTGCGACCTGAGGGTACGGACCACAGCCCGTCAACGCCAACCAAGGCTGGGTCGAGCTCTGCAACGAAAGTTTCCCATGCTCAAATCGACGATGCATTTTGTCCAGCCGGCCAGCCCTCCAAAATTGGCCTGATGTGGCTCCCAAAATGGACGTGAGTTGAGGCATATTGCACGGGTCTTTACTGTGGGTACAGTTCTTTCATAGACTTACTGTCAATGCATGTGTCCTGCACAAATCGTCATGCATACATCACGTATACACGTCTAATTTGAGAGATAATCCCTACTGAGGGTTCTACACTGGGGTTAGTACTAATAAAACGGCATTTCAGCGTCATTTCTGCACTTAATGGAGTGGCACTCCAGGCTAGATTAGTTATTGATCCAGCAGTCGGACATATCAGACAGCGTCCCCTGACGCAGCCCGTTCCGACGGCAGGATCAGCCACGGCGCGGCGGCATGGAAGGCTGGCAACATCCCGCCTTACGCTGTACGGACCGTGCATACAGCCTTCGACTTAACTGTCAGGTCATACTGATACCAGGCGTCACGTATCGGCGCGAATGGAACACGTCTGGTGAAAGCACTAAAGAGACTGCCCGTCCCGATCAGATGACATCATTTGATTGTTCGGTAATACGGGCTTAATTTATGGGGCGCCAAAGCGATTTCCTTGAAGTCGAGCCACGCGCTTCAAGGTGCTTTGTGATCCACAGATAGGCTCTCAAGTGCTTTATTGCCCTCTTCTCATGACTGCGACTATCAGTGACCAGCTGACTTCTGGGGCGAGGGCTGAACTTGCGTCACACATCTGTCCGTCAACGATCCCAGATTGCATTATGCGTTCAAGTTGCCCTTTGCGGAGCCAACCATGGACTTGTAGTGATGCGCCTTCCTCCGATGCACGAATGGCCCACCAGAAAGGCGTTCACCCAAGCCGTGCATGCTCAAAACAAACAGCAGCTCCTCTTTCCAGACGGGACCCTCGTCTGGCGCGTCCGGTGACTTCGTACGGTCGGCCCAGCGCTGCATGCTCGATTACCTGCTTTGAATACCATTATAAATGCAGTTCAAGCCGACAAAGGCTGCTGACCGGACCACCAGCTCAATGCGAACACGGCGCCAAATAAGGGGCGCCTTCTACAACGGGGCTGAGCCAGACGGCCCCGGGTGCTGGATCGGCGGTAAAGTCTCCATGAAGGTTGCGCTACTAACAATTGCTACTGACGGTCGAGATCGCCATTCTGAGCCCGCCTTTGACTGACCCAAGATGTCCGAGGTTTCACTAGAAATCGATCTGTGCATATTCTAAGACAAACTTAGAGCAGTAGTAGCTTTTTACAAGATCTTAAAACAGTAGTTTAAACCAAAAGTATATATCATACTGTATCTTTTCTACCTTGCCGTCCGGTCATTGATACGATTCATCGTCACCCTACCCGATTTCTGCGTGGAATGGGACCAATGGTTCTTCGCTGGCTGACTCTGGCTCTTCGTCAGCGAAAAGCCACGTATGGCCCAACCGACTGTCCCAAATCCGCCGAGAAACCCAGCGGTCACCAAATGACCCCGCCTTCACACCCACCGTCATCCCAGTCATATAGCAGTGTCAGTATTCTCAGCATTGACACGGACTTATGCGTCTGGGCACCGCCCGCCGTTTCTATGGACCATGGCCCTACCCAGAGTTTCACGAAACGCTGAGGCGGCTGTTACGCGAGGTTCTGTCAGCAACGTCAGCTTCAACCCCGTATTTGCCATAAACAATGAGCCACCACACGACACTTGGCATGGTGAGCTATGTGAGATCCTCATCTCACCCGACCCTGACCTGACCCTGTGCTCTCACCCGATAACTAAGGCAAACGTGATTCCATGCACCCCGCATTCGAACACACCCCCCCTGCCTGATCCTCTCTCGACAACTCACATGACCCCTGCATCTCTACTGACACTCTGTTGATGCCCTGCGCCCTCACCCGAGACCCGCCCAAAGCTGGTGGTCTGAGCGCTCACCTGACAGCCTGGCCCCACATACATCCCATCCCAACCTCGCTCACCTGATAACCTGGCTCCCCATTCCGATCTCACTCACCAGGTAACCCGGCCTCACGCACATTCCCACCCCGACCTCTCGTATGGAGTTCGGACTATGACCCGATGCGCCAGGCGCTCACCTGAGGTCGCGCAGGGTCAGCTGGAGGGCGGGCTCCATCAGCCGCAGGTGCTGGTACAGCTCGTCGAAGTTGGCTGCCTCCGGCGATCAGTACGCCCCGGACCTTCTTCAGCTGCGAACGGAGTCAAGCACAGCCTCAGACGCGCCGCGCCACACGGCACCGCGTGACCAGCTGACCCAGATAGAAGACCAGCTCACGACCGGGGGGACGAGCTTCTCCAGTCGTCCAAACCCTCCAGCCCTGCCCACCTTCTAGACTACTTCTCGCCAGCACCAAAGTCCGTCACCAGAAATGATCTTGCTGTAAGCCGGTACGCGGTCTGGGCGCGCGGCACACCGGCCGCGGTCGCCGCAAGACACTGCCCCGCGGCATGTCGCCAGCCACTGTCCCGGCCACCATCACCAGCCGCTGCCCCGGCCTCCCTCACCAGCCGCTGCCCGGCCTCCCTCACCAGCCGCTGCCCCGGCCTCCCTCACCAGCCGCTGTCCCCGGCCACCATCACCAGCCGCTGCCCCGGCCTCCCTCACCAGCCGCTACCCCGGCCACCATCACCAGCCGCTGCCCCGGCCTCCCTCACCAGCCGCTGCCCCGGCCTCCACTCACCAGCCGCTGCCACGGCCACCCTCACCAGCCGCTGCCCAGGCCTCCCTCACCAGCCGCTGCCCCGGCCTCCCTCACCAGCCGCTACCCCGGCCACCCTCACCAGCCGCTACCCCGGCCACCCTCACCAGCCGCTGCCCCGGCCACCCTCACCAGCCGCTGCCCCGGCCACCCTCACCAGCGCTGCCCTGGCCTCCCTCACACAGCCGTTGCCCCGGCCACCCTCACCAGCCGCTGCCCCAGCCACCTTCCGGTTCGCTGCCTCATCAGCAGCTCGCTCCATCGGCAGCAGCCGGTGCCACCGCCGCCGCCCCCAGGCACTCACCGCCTCCGTCCGCACGTCCCAGGCGTTGCCCTGCTGGCTGATTGTCTCGCGGAGCTTCACCATGATGTCCTCGAGGTCGCGCGGCGGAGAACAGCTGCACCTTGGGCACCTGCTCGAACGACGCGATGAACGTGGCCTCGTCGATGGCGCCAGCCGCTAAGGGGTGGAGGGAGCGGGGCGGTCAGCGACGGTGGCAGCGCGGCACGGGTCAGGCAGGGGCGGGCTGTTGATAGGCTGCAGAACGGGTCCTATCCGCTAAGGATGTCGCACTGCAATCAGCCGGGGACAGGAGGAACGGGGTCTCCCCGATGTCTCACGTGACATGAGACACGGGGAAAGGCATAATGTACCGTTTGACACACTAAGTGCGGGGAGGGGATTACGTGCAACTAATTTAGGACTGGAGAAGGCCTTTGTTTGCCAGAGAGCACCAGATAACGAGGCATTTAACCGAGCAAAGGAAGCGACAAGAAAAATCGAGACAATTGCATGCAAGAGATGAGAACACGACAGACGGCCTGCGCATCTGCCAACAAATCTGTCCGAGCGCGGCTCGATGACGTGGCCACTTCCTCCTCCGCATCTCCAACCGCGCAGCGCTGGGCTGCCGTCAGCAAACCGGAAATGCATGCACAACAGGCGGCGCGTGGGAGGCGGCGGGCGGGCACCATACTCGCCGCCGCCCACGCGGCCGCGCGGTGCGAACAAACGAGCCGGCCCCGACACGTACAGCACCGCCGACCGCTCCCCCAGCGGCGAGTCCCTGGACCCCAGCGCCCGCTGACTCCGCACGCGGGGAGGGAGGAGGCGGAGGCGGAGGTGCCCGCGCCGCTGACATCCGCACGCGGGCGGGAGGAGGCGGCGGAGGTGCCTGCGCCCGCTGACGTCCGCACGCGGGCGGGGAGGAGGAGGCGGAGGTGCCCGCGCCGCTGACCGCTCGCCACGGACGGGAGGAGGAGGCGGAGGTGCCCGCGCCGCGCCGCGCCGCGCGCTGCTGACGGCTCGCCACGGACGAGGCGGGGAGCGGGGGGGCGGCAGCGCTGCCACCGCTGGCGTCAGGAGGTCAAACGTGTGCACCCAGTGCTCCACGCACTGAATAATTAGCCCAGAAGGATGAGTTCGGAACGGGAGTAGAACCGTAGGTATATAACTGGTGTCTGTCTGAACCTCTACCGGCTGTTTTGCATCTCTTTTACCCGCTTACGTACTTTGTGGTAAGAAGAATAAGATGAAAGGAAAACAAACTATTGGGCCTACGATGATCTAGGATGATTCCAAAACAGGTTTTAGTACACAGAATACTGATTATCTTAGTTGCATGCAACGGAAATTCATGCAAAGCTGGATTGGGTTGCCGTTTTGACAATGTGCATCCGATGCCCGTTCACGCCCCACTGCTGTTCAACGTTGCAGTTTACCTTAGCTTAACCTGCTGTTCGATACGGGTTAACTATTCCGGTTTAACCAGGCACTCAATGCTATCATGAGCATCTCTTAGCAGTGTTGTAGCGTCACTACGCCCAACACTGATCACATAACTAATTTAACTGGGACTCTGAGCTGACACCATTTAGCTGCATTATGAGACCACCGATGATACAATATGATAATATGAGACGTATTAGCTGAAGCCAATTTAGCCCGCATTATGGGTATGCAACGCAATGAGCATTCACTGCAACAAGTGTTCATTAATGTGGGTGGACAGAGAGAATACATCCAGAGCTTAACTGCTTAAGTGCTTTATCAAAACTTCGCAGGGTGTTTACGAAGTAGATCAACTATCGTCAGATTGGCCGGCTACCACCCATGATACTGTTAGGGAAACTGTGCGCCACAGGTCATGTCAACAACATCAGGCGAAATCACCGGCCGAATAGGCCAATCACATGTCCCCATCGACTAGATCGACGTTGAGTCCGGCGGTCTTTCATCCAGTTTGTCGGCTGCCACAACAGAAGCTCGCTACTGCGTGACTGTTGATGTTTGTGGTGTTTGATACGCTGATCGACGTCGCCACAGTCGCCCTCCTGCACCAGCTCGCCTCTGCGCTGGCTCACACATCGAGGGCATTCGCTCCCGGCACGTGCCGGCGGCGCTGGTGTTCCGCCCGCACTGACCGGCCCCTATCCCGGTGGCGATACTCGTGTGTCAGGGGATTCAGCAGGCTCGAGGAAGCACGAAAACCCCTCGATGTTAAACTTCCGGTGGAAACCTGATACATGTCGCACGCAGGCTATTTAAGTAATCCCGCATCTTATAAGAACAAGGCCGGCCACCGTTGTGGTCATCAGACGATATTGCGCCGAAACAAGCATGGCTGAGGCAAAGGTGTTCAGGGCACGGGCATACAGCCTGGATAGCTGAGCACCGGGAGCAGGGTCGCCAGATATGGCGGTACTAATATCCAAGTGAAGTCAGCGAAGATTCTTTCGTCAGCAATCTATCCCCCTGTGTCCCCGGTGCGCAAGTCCGAAACATTCTCACTGGATGTACGATTTGCAGGTTTCTTTGCCAACGAAACACAAATACGTTAGCGTCATCCATGCTGCGGGATGTTGGTATAAAACGATGACCTCTTTTCGAGGCGCCCTGCCGGACAGAGGTCGGCGGGAAGCGGGAGGGGGCGACTAGGAGCGTCGCACCTGCGGACGGGCCGGGCGACCAGACCATAGGCGACCCCGCCGCCAAGGTCAGACGAGCGATAGCATCTCAAGGACTCCGGCGATTCATTAGAGCCTCTGCAGAGGGGGAGGGGGGGGGGGGCTCCTGGCCGTCCCGTTCCGCCAGACACTGCAGGAAGCCCTACCGGGTACGACCACAAACGTCACGCGCACCTGCAGCACTATACCCGACTTATTTTAAACTAATGCTTGGTCATGTCAAGTTCATTACAAATGTGACAACTGACGGGAATATATCGCATTTACCCGGATGTCAGTATAGCAGCTCGACGACCCCTGGGCAGAAGAAGTTCGGTAATGCGCAATCAAAACCACTGAGTCAAGGCGACGTTGTCATCGTAAAAGTTTCTTGTCACAATGCATTACGAGGTATCAATAAAACTATGCCGAGGGAGAAATGACGGCTAGGACTTCATGGCCATGTTCCACCAATATGGCGTCGCACGCGACGCGCCGGCAGCCCGATGGCGCTGGTAAATAACCTCCAGCGGGGAACCACTCCCCGGTTTAACAACGGCCGGGGTCCCGATTTCATCATCCCCGAGTCGCAGATCGCATATGAAAGCCATGGATGATCTACGCGGCACTACGCGATACCGATCATGGTATGTCCTTTGTTGCCCGCACCTGCATTCATGTCACCAGTTGAATACCTTAAGCCTATGCAATATGTATAGCCCCTCCCCGCCTCTAGCGTCCAGCCAGCCAGAGCAGTCGCAGACATTTCCGGTCTCCTCTCACCAGCCGCCTGACCCATGACGTCATCTGCGAGGCGCGCCCCATCCTGGACGGGATGGGCGCGGGGCGCTCCCCCGGCCCCGTCACCACCGACACCGCGGCCGCGTCTCGGTGATTTATGGCGGCGGTACCGCTGCAACCTTGCGCCAGCACGGCCGGCACCATCTCGTGCGTGGCGGCGCACAGCGGCCCGCTGTCAAATCACGGCGTCAGAGGCCCTGGTCTTCTCCAGTCACTCGGGAGCCCGCCGGGACCCCCCCCCCCCCCCCCCCCCACCCCCGCCTTTCAAACCACGGAAACGCTTAATCGGGCGTGGCCGTGGCCTCACTGCTGGAAAGAAGATGTAAAAATAATAGCGATTACGAAAGAAATATCACCGAGTTACACAATGTTTTAATCAAATTAGAAACAGATAAGTCAAAATGTACCAAGTCACCACATCAATGTCTACTAAAACTCCCGAAGCGCCCTAACCGCCATGACAGATGAATACGTAATCGTCACATTTACGAGGAAGGGCAGAGACAGAATTGACCATCTGCACTAATGCAGTGGGCCTACCATGTTGCTACAGCACATAAGTCATGTCATGTGCACACGAACTGTCATCTTTAAATTCTTGTTCTTTTATACTGAATAAAACGGGGAGTTCATTTAAAGTAAAAGGTCATCATGCGCGATACTCGCGGATGATGACCAAGCCCGGTCATCTGTTTGCCAGTTAAAATAACATGGCGCAGTTAAATACAGGGGTAATCTACAATCTAAGCCACGCTGTGAAGCAACACTCACAAAATTTACCCCAGGGTTACATCAAAGCGCAGCCGCCCCTGGTTTCCATGGTTTACGAAAAGGGCACAAAAATGCGGCTAAAACCGCAAACACAACCTCACATCCGAGCCTGGGCACCCGCCAGTGGCCCCGCAGACTCCTGTACAACCCTCGTCTGGGGTCTCGAAGGAGGCGTCTAGGACAAAATAAAGTGTGGAGATGACCGACAGAATCAAATAAGCTGAACACGCCGTTACATAACAGGGGGAGCAGCAGGCGGGCGCCGCTGCCTGTGCCGCACCGCTCCGGCCGGCGCGGCGGTCACGGGCCTCGGGCCTCTGGAACGGCGTCAATTGAGGCCGGCGCCGTGAGCCGCCGCCCAGACGACGACGGCCGACGCCCCGCGACGGCGCCGTCCGACGCAAGGCACGCCGACTCCCACCCACCGCCTCGGCGGCTGACGGGCCGGAACTGGGCGGCCATTAGTCGTGGAACGGCGCCTCCGAGGCGCGGCACTCGGCCTTTGCTGAAGCCGCCGCCACCAGCTCCCCGACAGGATGGGCGGAAAACAGGTGCATTGAAATGTAGGTGTGATGTGTAAAATTGCCGCTTTACGATTTCATCAAGTGCTTTTTGGCTTCTCTTTCAGGACGATTTGAGTTCCCCAACATTCAAGCACGCTGAGAGATCTTCTTATACAGCGCATAAGATAGTGCAGCACAGTTGCAAGAGAATCGTGCAACTTCTAAGCTGGTATTCATGACCAGTAGGCTTGGCCGAAGCAAGCTTCACCTTCCCTGGCGGCGGTCATAGCTGAGGTATGCGGCATGACCGGGGCAGATCCGCGATCCCGAAGTCTGCCCGGCAAGCTGAATGCCCGAGTCTGCCGCCGAGCTCAAATTGCCCCCCATGACCAAGACTGCTTGGCCAGCCCCAGTCCCCCCCCCCCCCTCTGCTCACCTGTGCCTGAGACTGATGACGTGGCAGACGACTGACGTGAGACGAGCGACGGCGTACGGCGCACACGGACATCTGTATGTGGCGGGCACAGGCAGTTAGTTGGGCACACAGATGCTGGCGCCGCCCAGCGGCGACACCGGCAGACACAAGTGCGTGGCACAAGCGTTAGGCGCGCTGTTCACATGAGCGGGCGGATCAGAAGCGCTGCGAGCTGACAAACCGTAATACAAGCATATCATGGAGGATGTCTGGTTAGAGAATGTCGTGCATTTTCCCGTACCATCATGCCGCTGTTTAGGACGTTGCGCAAAAACGGCCACTTTGTTTTCAAAACACGCATTCGCTGACCGAAGATTAGCATGATCATGCGAGTTACTCGCAAGAACTGTACGACGAACGATTGCAAAAACGAAAACCGAATTAATGACCCCCATTAGCGGCGCTGAACACCGTGCTCATGATCCATCACACCTGCGACGCGTCGAGCTCGAACTACCGTCAGTCAGCTTGTAAAAACTAGCCCAGCGCCGAACCGGCCCGTCGAGACAGTGGGAAGCAGGACGCGACGGCATCGCTCAGCGGGCCGGCCATGTCGCCAGCACACCCGGAGTCCGTCAGCTGACCTCATAGCACAAGCGGCATGCGGGAGGGCGGCGACACACGGGAGGCAACTCCGCAGGCGGCATCGAGCAGCACAGGATCACGCGGGAGCGGGCAGGCAGACAGACGCCAGGACTGGCGAGGGGATCGCCAGCTGCGACACGCTCACGGCGACGGACCTGGTCCGGCGCAGAAACCCGCCAGCAGAATCATGCTGCGGTTGAAGTCGGCGGCCGTCGCGAGTCCCTCGCATAACTAGTGTTAATGACTCCTCATGGAGTGGAGGGAGCGCAATCGATCGACATCGACCGGGACCGGCGCCGTCTGTCGACCCCACCCAGCGGGTGCCCTGACTCGGTCCATGGGCATCTGACTCAGCAGCACACCCCAGCCGCTCGCCAGCGCACGGTGGGGACTCTCCGGCCGGCCACGCTCGCCAGCCCGCTAGCTGGAAGAGTTCTTCCCCGGAAACCGGTAAAGCGCGATGAATCTTCGCTGATGCGCCCCATTCCATGCGTCACCCACAGGCCCGCCCCTTCAGCGCTGACGCCAGGTCGCGCCTCCGCTCTGCTCTGCCATTGCCGAGGCCGGGGCTGATCCCCTCACCGCGCTCGCCAGTCCGGGCCCGCGGGGTGCGGCGGACTCGGACCCCCTCCCTCCGATGAGTGCGCCCGGTCCAGGCCCCACCGCCCCCGCCGCCCGAGCTAGTCCCGCGCTCCGCGGCTCCGCGGCGGCCACGGCGCAGCGCGCCATTAGTGGCGCAGGTGAGTAACGGCGGCGCGCCGGCCGGCCGGGCGGCGCGAGCGCACGCGGCCGGCGGCTGACGAGCATGACAAATGGCCGTCTGCTCCACTGACCGGCGCCGACGCTCCTGCGGCCGGCCGAGGCGCCGCGGCGGCGCTGAGCGCGCCACCCGCTTGTTGCGTGGGAGTAGGGGCTGGGGTGGGGTCTCCAGCGAGCTCTACAGTTTGGCACTGATTCACTGCGCATGCAAAGCTGAGTCCCTGCTGGTGTAATAGATAAAAATTGCGTAAAAGACTCAAGCGGCAAGAGGCACTACATGAATAAATACATGAATCGGTGCACAAGCGTCGGACATCGGCACGAGCCCCCACTGTTGGCACGAGACGACAGCGACATGACACCGAACGGAGACGCTCCTGGCCAGCGCCAGCAAACACGCGGGCAGCTCAGGCGTAACACACACACAAATACAGCGCGGCAAGCGCATGAGATCGCAAGCAAGCGCTGAGGACGGGCGGAGGCGGTATGCAGCGTTAGTTTACCCGATGGCCTGCGGGCCGGCGCTTGGGCGACCTGGGGCGTACCTGACCTGACGACGGGACGCTGAGGGCGACACAGGGCGCGGAGCGTCACCGCAGGCCGCGCTAGCCGCCCGCCGCCACCCGGGCTCAGCAGGCACAGCCGGGTGACGGCGACCATTCACAGGCAGGCGACCAGCATGCCACGACTACGGCACGTTCATCCAGGTTAATATTCGGCCCGGGCGCCTCCGGTTAGCATCCGGAGGAGACGGAGGAGGACGGGGCGGATGGGCGGCTCTGCGCACAGTCCGTCCCACATGCGCACTATTCAGCTCACAGTTAACCAGTCGAGCTACCGGCACAGCACCACCCGCAGCACCAGCACCTCGTTCGACGACAATCGCAGCCAGCTCTGCCAGTCCAGCGCCGTCCCACAGCGTTGCACCGTCCCCCAGTAAATGTGTGTCCCGTTAGCACCGAACAAGCACCCACCCCATGCCAGCTTTCGTTCCAGCCACCGTAGGTCGAGTCCAGCGCCTGTCGACGGCGGTGCGTCATCTCTCCACGGCCCCTCCCGGCCAGTGGGCCAGCGCCGCTCACGCGACCGAGGCCCCGCCCAGCCGGGCGGGCGACACCTCGCGGTCATGCCCCTCGCGCAGACCACCGTCAAATTAATAGCCAGCCGCCAGCCGGCGTCAGTCTAGCGCCGCGCGCCGGGTGACGGCGCCTCATTAGCGGACAGGTGCACTCACTGGTGGTCGGGGCGGCGCCGTTGGCCGCGCCAACCGCCGCCTTCTGCGGCACTGCTCGCCGCGCTGGCGGCGCGCTCGTCGACCGCGACAACGGACGTCTTCGCCTGGAACGGAGCGGCGGAGTCAGGCTGGCGCCGGCCGGTCGTTTGTCGAGGCGTGTGAGCGCGCACGACGGCAGCGCGCTGGCTTCCGACAGTGGCTGCTGCGTGGCTGACGAGTTTGTTGTCTATTGAAACGGCAGCGCGCCGGCTTCCGACAGTGGCTGCTGCGTGGCTGACGAGATTGTTGTCTATTGAAACGGCAGCGCGCCGGCTTCCGACAGTGGCTGCTGCGTGGCTGTCGAGTTTGTTGTCTATTGAAACGCGCATTGAGCGAGGAAATCGGGCTCAAGAGGTCTCTACTGGGATTGACGAGATCTGACGAACACGCCAGTTTGCCTCCAGTTCGGACGGCCGCCGCCGGCGCCCTGCAGTCTGACCACACGAGCAGCGCACATCACGCACCTGAGGAATTTAACCGCTGCCGCTTCCTGTAAACACTATTGTCACCCGGCCACAGCATGGCTCCCGACCGCGACTCGCCACTCGGGGAGAGATGCAGATCCAGGCGGCGAAACGCCGTGGCATTCCGCTTTCGCCCGGCACCTCACGCGTCAGCGACGGCGCCGCGCTAATAGCCCGCATCCGCCTGCTGGTGCCCCGCGCCGAGCAGCCGGCCTCGGCCCAAAAACTGGACAACAACACAGTCCGATTGAACGTCACCTATGCATAGCCAAGTGCGCGAACGACACAAAGGCCTAGGTCGTGGCGCACTATGAACGCCTTCAAAAGCGTCCCTCGCGCGCCGCCGAGTTCGGCCACTCGAGCGTTCACACTCGCGGCGGGTCGGGCGGCCACGCGGTGAAAAAGGCCGGGCGCCGTCTCTGAGTGAGCGGGCCGCGTGGCCGGCGTGGCACGCGGCACGCGGCTGCCTTTGTCGGCGCACAATCGCCGACCCACTCGTGCGGTGGGGCGGCCGAGGCCGGGCGGGCGCGCGCGGCCGCTGTGTAGCCCCCGGCGGCCAGCGGAACGGTGGCATGGAGGCGGGCGTATCCCGCGCTGGCGGACCGGGCAGGAGCTGCGTGGAGCCCGATGATGACAGATCGTCGCGGGGGAGTCACAACCGCAGTTTCCATGTCACGAGGTCACGCCGCGAATGGAACACGACCGAAACACGCCACGCTGTGCATGTCTCTTCCTGGAGGTACGGGGCGGCAGCAACGCAGACAAGGCAGCAAACACGGAAATGGTGCCGACAATAATAACTTTCATGGGCAAGCAAGCGAACGTGATTTTCAGAAACCCAGCGTCTTGGTTTCCAACTACGGGCGAACAGAGACTATACTTTACTCGGATTTCAACCAGGTGGTACGATAACGACCGCGATCGGTGTCTCCGTATGGTCTCCACGAAATGAACGGTGCGCAAATGGAAAATGAGGAGAGAAAAATGGACCGACAGTTTTATGGCGCCTCTACTCGCCGTCTTCACCCACGTAACTTCTACGAAATCTGAAAACTCTTTCGCGAAAAAATGCCGCTAGAAACGTCATCGGCAGCGCAAATCTCTTCAAGTGACATGCACTACTATATTTGAATGTACACAAGCCTGACCTGCACGCAAACACCCAGTGCTATGGCCTATGGTCGTAAGTTATCCAGCCTGCATACGCTTCACTTCCACTTGAACTTGATATAATCCTTCAAATGGTTTACCCCACACGCCAAACCCATGGACCTGGTCAAAGCGCTAGCAGGCGACTATGTTCTGCACGCGAGGCGATACCGCCTGTTTCTATGTTTGAGCTGTATGGTGCTGTGTCTTGTGCTTCTAGTGTGGCATCACATATGACGCCCCATGGCGGCTACATGGTGTCGCTCATAGCGCCGCAGCCACCGACACCACGCAGCGCAGAGCTCGCCGCCGACAAGGCACGTGCGCGGCGTGACGCGGGTCCGTCCTATGAGTAGATAGGCCACAGGCGAGGTGGGCGTAAAAAGTCAACAGCCGGGCGACGACGGCGCGACACGTCGATGCGATAGCACACCCACTGTTTGCAGAGACGAAAGCGTAGAGGGAGTGGGGGCGGGGGGGGATGACCTCGGCCACATGGGTGTGCCCAGAGCGACAGCCATGCCCCCCTCCCCCCCCCCCCCCCCACCAACACCACCACCACCTACACGCACAAGGGGATTCCGGCGCATGAGAGATGAAGTAGACAGTGACGCGCACGTGGCTAGAATGCAGGAGCGCGTACCGTGCCTTATCACACTACACACTCCGAACGTCAGCCGTGCGGACGCGGAGCACGCGCTTTCGTAACTCGCTCCAGTCTACGCGCATCGCCATGGAAGTCACGTGGCTTACAACGGCGTGGACCCATGCCACGAACAAACGTACTCAGGGCATCCCTCCAATGATATGGAGCCCGCTGTCTGAACGAGACCGTCAGCTTGGGGCGGCTGGCGCAGCTGTCGGCCCCCGGGGATCGCACCAATCCAAAAGGGCATATTGCTCCAAAAATGAGCATCTCAACCGTCTTTTCCGGTCTGCTTGACAGAGCGTGCTGCGGCGCAGAAAGCCCATCTCCAATCGGAGCATCGAGCGGCTCCCGTCGGCTTCAATCGAAGAGGTGGCGGAGTTCTCCCACCGTCTCTCCAGCGACAGACAAGGGAATGATGGGAGTCAGGGGCACTGACCCTCCACGTCTGCGTGACAATCACACCTCTCGTGACGCATGACAGGAATAGAGTTGAAAACCGGGTTTGGTCGCGACGTCTGCCACCGTCTCCGGAGGACCGGACCAGACGGGCCAGAGGACCAGCGGCTCGCCGGCGCCGTCGCCCAGCAGACTGGGTCAGGTCGACGCAGTCGGCGGCAGCCACGCTGGGCGGACACTGGCCCACCTCAAAACAACGGGCTTGGGCCGACAGTACACCACCGGTGACTGGAGGCGTTTCCCGCACCTTGGGACAGATTGGTGAGCATGAGCGGTGGTTTCTCCTCACTGGCGGCTACGCATGAAATCCTGTCAAATGGTGGCTCCATGACACGACCAGGCGCCGAAGGAAAAAGAAAGGTTTTGGGTGAAATAACAAATGAAGCGGCCTTGACAAGGTAACAAATGACAGGTGCCACATCAAATGACATGGTCCAGGCTTCTGGCGGTCGAAAAGATCGATTGATATGAGTTGAAAAGATGACGGGAGACTGGCGAGGAAGATGAAAGGGAAAAGGAACGAGAGGGATGCTGAAGAGAAACTGATGAAGCATCGAGAGAAAATGGACGGCTTGTGTGGACCTGAAATAAGCGGGATAGCGAAGAGACCAGGTGCCCAATAAATCAAGCGCCGGAACACGGAACATTCGCGCGTGCGTGCGTGCGTGCGTGTGTGTGTGTGCGTGTGTGTGTGTGTGTGTGGATGATGCTCGATCTCTACAAAGCGCCCCTGGTTTTCAAATATGCACATCTGTCGGCTATATGCCTGTTTTATTCGCGCCACAAATACCTAAAGTAACCGCTGACCGGTACACACTACACTACAGCCGTAACACGAGGTGCGGATTTTTGTGGCGTGCTGTATCAATTTAGCGTCTGATGTTTTCACAAATTATTTATCTGAGAAATATAATTGTATTTTCCCAATTTATTTAGGGCTACACCACGCTCACGTTAATCCAACTCCTGGCACACGAAATTTATTAGACAGATGATGTTCTCTCATCGACTACTCATTATCACTTTCACTCTGGTTTACCGCTAGTTTATCTGTACGAACTTGACGTGCCAGTAGTCTACTGTGACTACCCCCCCCCCCCCCCCCCCCCCGGGCGAACCGTGACTGGACGCCGAAAAATAAGAATTCGAGGGGCACAAAACGACAGTTCATCATTAGACTTGCTCTCCTCACTTTTTCCAGCGGTCTTTTTCACATTACATGGGCACGAAAAAACTGCTTTCGTATTCCCTCCTTGTCACGTCACATACGAGAACAAGTTTACTTCAAACATCAGTCGTCCTGCATTTACGAGACTGCAGAACAAACTGAATTGCCTGTTTTTGTCGTCCATCCCCACTGCCCTGGTCCTACGCCGCGGTCGTCGGCGCGAGCTCCTCGGGTGCCACACCTGGAGCCGGCCGCCCCCGGCGAGGCCGGCTCCGGCCGACTAGGCCGCTCCAGCCGCCGCCGCCCCGTTACAAACGCCGGCGAGCGCGCGGGATGGCTCGCAGCCGGACCGTCCTACGGCGCCGTCCGGACCGTCCGGACCGTCCTACGGGAAAAAACGGACGGCTCGTCGCGACGTTCCGGGAAAACACTACTGCAGCGAGCCGGCCGAACCCGGCGGCCGCGCCGACTGCTCCGGATTTTGTGCGGCCCATGTCACTAGCTGTGGGCAATGACGCCGGCGACGGAAGCCGAGCGCACGGCGGTCCGCTGCTGGGTTGTGCAAGGCCCTGGGAAACGGTTGCGCGGCGACAAGACGGCCGCTTTTCAGAGCGTCCTCGGTCCCATCGGAAAACGTGCGCGGAGCCGGTGCGCCGGCCTGAGCCGCGCCCATGATGAGCGCACGACGGTCTGAAGGACATCTTGGACGTGACACGAACAGCGCCACACTCTCACGGAGCTCGCCTCGAATTTCGCCAACAAACGTGCTCCCGAGTACGGCTGATCTCCGCCCTGGCCCGGCGGCTCTCGCGCTGCCCACAGCGCCCCTCCAGCCGCAGTCGGCCGCCACGCCCGGCCGTCACACACCTGACGGACAAAGTGTGACGGATGGCCGGGGCGTGCGCGTCCGGCGGCGCCGCGGCCCGGCCGCGCCACCGGCGCCGACAGCCGCCGGCGCCGGGGCGTGTCATCGCCCGCCACCTGACAGGCGGGGGTCAGTCCACCGCCGCCGGCTGACGGGCGCGCCCTGCCGAGGTGCCGCCGCCCAGCCAGTCAGCCAGCGGAGGAGGCTGGCAGCCGCGGTACCGTCAGGCCACGCGCGCGCCGCTGGCGGAACGCGGTGTGACGCCGTGCCCACCGTCCCGCTGATGCGGCGACGGAGCCGGTCGAGTTGGACAACGGCTCCAGCCAGCCGCCGACAGCGGACCGGCGCGGAGCACGGCGGGAGTAAATCCGGAGTCAACCAAGACGGCTGTCAGTCATGTCAGTCCCGTGATTCCATGTTCAGTCCGAGTCACCCGAGTAACACTG
This sequence comes from Pollicipes pollicipes, assembly GCF_011947565.3. NCBI lineage: Eukaryota > Metazoa > Arthropoda > Thecostraca > Pollicipedomorpha > Pollicipedidae > Pollicipes > Pollicipes pollicipes. The sequence goes on from NW_023597040.1 coordinate 40,695, forward strand.
GGGGGTTAATCAGTCAGATCAGTCCACCCGCAGGCCATCTGGAGTCAGCCCGGAGGCCGGCAACTGGAGGCAGAACGCCGCGCCGCCGGAGTCGTCCTCGACCTTGCCGGGAGCCCGCTCGGGCCGGCCCGGCGCGGCCGCCCCGGACCTGACGAATCGATACGGCACAAAGCCGCGCCGAGCGCCGCTTCAAGCGGTCCGATCGGCCCGCTTCCGGGCCGCGCCATTAGCCTGTGCGGCGAGCTGCCGCCGCCGCCGGAAGCCGCCGCCGCTGGCAGCTCGCGCCGGCCGGCCGGGGCCAGCTCGCCGCCGTCCCCCGAGGCGGCGAGGCGTCGCCTGCCGCGAGTTCACATGGCGCGGGCGGTGCCGCGTTCGCTGCGCCAACACACGGCGTGCCATCAGGCAATCGACACCAGCGCCGCCGCCGCCACCGCCAAATCGGCCCGCAAGGACGGCGCAAACGCCCGCGAGCCGGGCCGGTCGGCCGCAACGCGGCGAGCCATCCACGCTCGGCCGTTTACTGTAACAGCGTACCTGTCGATCATTAGTGGGGGAAACAAAGCAGAACGCGGCCCACATATTGCGCAGCATACCCAGCCATGTCGGGCGCGCGGGCGGCCACCCGGCGTTCCGAGCGCCACCAGCCGCCGTTCGTCTGCTGTCTCCACGGAGACGCCACGGTCGGCATCAGCGCCCATGCTTCGCTTGGTGAAAAGGGTAAAGGCGTGACGTGCTGGCCGGGTCTGCTGTGTCGCCTATTTGGGATGATTGCTGCGTGAAGAGGCGCCTGGGGTACATGTTCGTGCACGGACAGCCGTCACGAACCGCAATCGCGATGCAATCACACCTGATGGCCGTCCGTGGCAAGCGGCAGGGTCGTGAGCACTGGCTGTGGTCTGGTTTGGTTGGGAATGCGGTTTCAACGTTAGAAATGCGCGGTATCACACACTGTTGACAATTCTCACGAACGCTACGTAGCGCTTTTGTGGTCGGGCCGAGCACTTTCCCTTCCGACAGGCGTCAATAAATTTACGGTTATGCATCCAGCATTGCCCAACACGGAAAAGGCCATGTCGGATCCGGCAGCGAACGCAGTCCATTATCTAAATGGCTCCATTCGGCCTGTCTCCGATCGAAAACCCGGCTGAATGCGGCGCTCTCGGGCCCCGAGCCGATTAATCTTCGCCTTTCTCAACAGCCGCGGGCCCAGGGCCGGGCAGCGAGCGGCCGTCATTCCCGTCCAGGGGTCAGTCGGGTCAGATACGGCCAGCGGATCGGTCCGACCGGCTGAATGGAGATATCGTTTCGGGTGCCCGCGCCGACAGGTCAAGTACGAAATCACAGCATCAGCACCATATGTTTGAAATCGATGCAGGCGTTCCATCACGTTCGCACGCGAGCCATTTACTCCGAATTCACATGAAGTGTTGTGCCATTAAAGCCTGGTGCGTGAAGAGCTTCCGATCAGGTGGAGCGGTGTCCGGGTGGCAATCCAACAGCAAAAGTGTTCCCTGGCTCCCGCATCACAACACGAACGCTGCCCACAGTATCACGAGGCGGTGGAATGTGAAGTCCTTGCACAGCGACTAACAGAGATCAAGTCAGTTGCCTCGCTGCCGGGTAGCCACACGCAAAGTCAGATCGCCACCCGCAGTCCAACATCACGGGAGACGCCTACCGGTCACGACGACACCCACAGCCGGCACCGGCCGTCCCAGGCCGGCCGGCGCCTGCGCTGCCGGCCGGGCGGCACGGACCGCGCGGCCCTCAGCGCCGACAATCGGGCCCGGCCGGCGCCGGTCACGAGCTGAGATCACATCGGCGCGGACGTCACGCAGGGTCACCGTCGGGGCAGAACGCCGCCGCACCAGTCGGCAAACCGGCACACGGAGTGTACACAAGACTGTCAAGGTCAGGCGGTCGCCCCATTCTTTGGTGAATGTACACAGGCCGCTTATTATTCCACACCGTGCTCAGAACCGCCGTGTACTGTTGGTCGCGCGTGCAAGAAATGTCTTTGGAAAGACTTGTATGTGACATTCTTTACTCGCGCATGCAGCGCGGCTCAGCTGCTGTGCAACTAAAATGCGCCATTCAGATCACTTACAATCGAAAAGCTGTTCGTAACCATTTCATGTATCGAACCTTGCAGTCCTGACACACTCATCACATCGTGGTAAAACGCATGCACACTGGTGGCAGGATGAAAAACGTTCCGTGCCTTCACAACGAAGACAACACTTCCGAAAAAGGGAAGACCCGTTTGGCTGGAAGTCTGAATGTTCTCGACAGCAACTTACCACAGCCTCGTCCACTTCATCGTTGGCGTCTCTCCGAGCACCTGCGGACACGGAGGATGCGTGTCATATGACGTCATACTAACAGCGCACGTGTGACGCTCCCAATGGCGGTCACTCAGCTTGCTGGTTAACCCGTTTTAAAAATTGGTTTGAAGACGGCAGTTGATAAATTAGATATGTCGCACCACCTTACATGCCTTCAAAACATCACACAAGGCATCCTATGGACTAAAATCGAGATGCTCCAACATTTACCACCAACATAACCAGGGAAACGAACTGATACACAGGCTAGTGTACTGTCCGCCAGGAATATTGCAGTAGACGGTAGCAAAGCTGGCACAATGACCTTCAAAGGTACCCAGCACAGGAGGAGCCATGCAACCACCGGCTGCGTCTAACGTGACAGCACAATGACCGGGCTTCCAAGACTATGACTGTCTCCGATTCCGAGATCACGCCACCACGGCCTCGCCGTCTGACCCGACACGGAAGGCTGGCGCGCCAGAGTTCGCCGAAAGTAACGCCTCGGACAATCCCTAGTCTGCATAGCCGACGTCCGGCGGCGGCGGTCGAGACACGACCTGGCCTGACCGGGCCGGCCGGCTCCGCAAACCACCGGGCCGCAATCATCAGCGGGACGGCATGAGCGTCACCGCGCGTCCCGTCCCACCGCGCTGGGCCCCACAGACGGATGAGCGGCGCTGGGCGCGCCGACTGGGTGCGGGGTGGAGAGGCGGTGCTGGGCGTGCCAGCTGGATGCGGGGTGGAGAGGCGGTGCTGGGCGCGCCGACTGGACACGGGGTGGAGAGGCGGTGCTGGGCGCGCCGATGGTGGTGGTGGTGATTTGGTTTTTAAGGGCGCGTCGGCATCAGGGCCATTTTGCGCCCACTCGATGACGGTTATCTACCTCTGCGACGACGCGATAAGTATGTTGTCAACTAATAACAGGTAGTATTACTGGCGCACTTACACTGAGGGGTGAGTGAAAAAAACGTCAAAGTCAATGTGTGCTAAAAATGCGAGTATATCTCCGAGATCACCACATGGGTCTCGACCGAGTAACCGATGAAGGGGCGCTGGAGGAAAAAATCGTCGCCTCTCCGTCTCAAGGCGCCGGCATGAGACGAGCACATGTTCAACAGACAACCGGTCCCCGCATCTATCACACCGTGGCACATCCCTACGCGTCAAGTAAAACGAGTGTGTTGCATATGTATGACCCAACCGAAGCCTACAAAGGGCAACTTCCTGGAAGCGGCTTAGGCGATGGGAGGATTCCCAATCACCCAGTTGGGGCTTGATTTCCCTGAAAGCGTTAACATGTTGGTCGAACATGTGCTGCAGGGCGCGCCGACTGGGCACGGGGTGGAGAGGCGGTGCTGGGCGCGCCAGCTGGATGCGGGGTGGAGAAGCGGTGCTGAGCGCGCCGACTGGGCACGGGGTGGAGAGGCGGTGCTGGGCGCGCCGGCTGGATGCGGGGTAGAGAAGCGGTGCTGAGCGCGCCGACTGGACACGGGTGGAGGCGGCGCGGGCGGGCCAGGCGGCGCGGGCGGGCCAGGCGGCGCCTCCTGGGAGCCGGAGGTGCCGCCCGCCGGCTGCCACCCGTCAAGCGCGGCCGGACCGCGCTGCCGAAGGCCGAAGCCCGCTCCTCCGAGCCAGCCCAGCGTCTGGTGGGCGGATGCCCGTCACGGTGCCGCATCGCCAGCGGCGGCAGACGGACGCCCTCGGTTCGGGGATCGCTGTCAGTATCTCGGATCAACAGCCATCACCACGTGTGCCACCCCGTGCGCATGCGCAGTTGGACGCGAGTGCAGAAAACGCATCACGCTTGCCCACGATGACGGTTATGCATCCCGGTGCCTCGGCAACACGGTCAAAACCGCCGGCATGGTAGCATAGCAGCAGTCAAAGCCACCGCGTCTCTGAAACACCCACCTAGCCAGCAATCGCCCTTACCCCGAGGAGGCCTGTGGCGCTCCCCTCAAACGTGCGTACACCCAGCCCTACGGCGCTGCCCGAGCACCGGCGGTGCAGCGCCCAAGCACCGGCAGATATCACCGTCCAGCGCTCGTGTCGACGCGGTCCAACGGACCAAACCACTCCGAGCCATGGATGGCTGACACCCACTGCGGCGACTCGCTGACACCCACTGCGGCGAATTTACGGCTTGCCGACCGCCGCATCTCCGCCTCAGTTCGGGAGCACAGTGACGACTGGAGCTGGGATGGTTCTGGCCACGGACGGTAACGAGGAACTCGACACGTGACAACGCCCGATACGGCGCTGACCTTTCGAGACAGACAGAAGAGACATGCCGAGTCTAATGGCTTTCTCGTGCTCACCACCCGACATCAGCAGTAACGCATGCGCTCGATTTGTCCCCTCTGAAGACGCTCCTGCTCGCTCCGCGACCTGGCCACGGCTCATCATCCTTTTGCGGAAACTCTCAGCAGCAAATCTCCGTCACGATCCCGCGAGTGGCCAATCAACGCCTACACCAACGGCTCGATGCCAGCTGTGATCAGGCCGACATCGCTCACACGCTCACGTGACGAAATGGAGGCGGTGCCGTCGACCGCGGCCCGTCACCGAGTCAGGCGCGCTGCCGAGCGTCAGCCGTCACAGTCGCACGGCACGACCACAGGTAATGCCGTGGAATTTCCCAGTCCGTCAAGTGTGGCAACACGGTGGGGGAGCGGGCGCCTAGGTTGGCTGCCCACTGAGCGACGTCGGCAGCGTCAGAAGGAGCGGAACCCACAGCGCGACGTCTGCAGCGTCAGTAGAAGTGGCGGCCATAGAGGGACGTCGGCAGCATCAGCAGGAGCGGGAGCCACAGAGACGTTGGCAGCGTCAGCAGGAGCGGGGCCGCAGAGACGTTGGCAGCGTCAGCAGGAGCGGGGGCCACAGACATCGGCAGCATCACTAGGAGCGGGACCCACAGAGGGAAGTCGGCAGCGTCAAGAGAAGCGGAACCCACAGAGAGACGTCGGCTGGGATACGCACGCCTGCGGTAGTGTTCCGTGCACACCAAGGAGTTTAGTGGAGTTTAGGCGGACGCATCTCGTCAGAATTAAAGCCGGATCGTGCTGTTTACTCCGAACTCTACCACAGCACACCCTCTGCTCCCGATACCCTCAAATCGTGCGTTAGGTCTGCACCCGCCGCCTCCTAGATCACAGGGGATGCAGATATGAAAGCAAACGTAGCCTCGAGGAACCAACACCTTCGGCCGATGCGTCCAACACGCTCTGCCCGCTTCCGGTCACCACTCCCTCTTGCAGTGCCGCCGCTAGGCCGGCCTGACCACACCCTGCCGGCTTCCCGGGCCAGGTCACGGGCGCCGCCCCGCCCAGCCCCGCCTGCCGTCGGCGGCACGCGCTAAACACAGAGCGGCACCGGCGGACAAAGAGCCGCCGTCGCGGGGACAGGGCTAGCGGGCCTCACCGCGGCCGGGCGGAGCCGATCGAGCGCGACGTGTTCCTGCCGCGCTCTGCATCACAACCGGGCGGGCCGGACCGGGGCGCCGCCGCACTCCACACAGAGCTCTACATCACAACCGACCGGGCCGGGGCGGGTCAGGCCGGGGCGCCGCCGCACTCCACACACAGCTCTGCATCACAACCGAGCGGGCCGGGCCGGGGCACCGCCGCACTCCACCCAGCGCTCTACATCACAGCCCACCGGGCCGGGCCGGGGCACCGTTGCTCTTCACACCCGGGAGAGTGGGGCGCCACGTGCGTACGACGGTGCCAGATTGCGCTGTTCCGTTGTGAAGCCGTCGGGGGAGGGGAGGCTAGAGGGCTGCAGAGTCGAACCATGATAAAGGTAAAGCGCTTGTACATGTAGGAAGACTGAGGGTGGAAACACGTCGACAAACCTAACGTTGCGAAATAATCTACTAAGAGCAACTTCGATGCATTCAAACTTGCCACTTGAGAGAGTGGCATTGTGTTGTGAAATTACGTGCCCAACACGCATGAGGCCAGCACAGGCGGCTGACAGCGTTCGGATGGGCTGGACGGTACGTGCCCACACATGACAAACGCGCGTACGCGACAGAGTGTGGCAGAGATACCGTCGCCTCAGCGAGCCGTTCATATGGTCGTCCGATGTTCACTCGCGTCACACTGGGAACTCGAGAACAAAATGTCGGCTTTGCATTAAATATTCGGACGGGCACGACAGCGCGGTCTCCAAAGCTGCCGAAACGCAGTTAACCATCTGCCGAAATCCAGCGAATGCTGATATAAATCAAAACCAACACAATCGATGGACTTGCCCCAACAGACGCGCTGCCTGACACAACAACCCACATTCACAAATATTTGTGAATATCCAACGCGAATGAACAGCGCACCCCGGAGAGGAATGGGTCTTGACCCACCTCTATGGGTCCAATCCCACTGTGTGCTGTTCCGGAGGCGGTGGCCCTCGAGCGCTGACCAAATATGCTTGTCAGTCACCTGTCACCGCGTCCGGAACATCCCGGATCCGACGGGACCAACGCTGGGCGCCCAGCAGGGGCCTAGATTAGCTGAATGAGATGGGAGTGGGGGCTGAGCAGTGAAAAATGACGCAATCTGTCCCAAAACACGCCAACGGACGGTGTTTTCTCCGAAGTTGGTTCCCTTCCCTCCTCGAAGATGTGGGGGGAGGGTGGCTGAATTCTGCATTGGGAGGGGGGGGGGGGGGGGGGGGGGGGTGGAGCCCACCCTGCTTAATAGGAAATTACAGCCCTGGCGATCATTCTCCAATCCCACACCGGAAGTGGATCGTCGATTGGCACCATCCGTGGGCCACTGGCGCCCCTGCCACTGCCCACGCACTGCGGCCACGCATAACCCGCTGCTATTTTGCCAGCGACAACCCGTCGGTCCGTCGGGCTTCATGTGACACACAGCGCTGATGTGACCTGTCACGGCAGCGCCAGCCGGCCTCGCTCGCAGAGGCTCGCCGTCCGCCGCCGGCGCCACGTAACGGGCGTCCACCCACGTCGCCGCCGCCCCTCCCGGCCGCGTCTCCGTCCGCCGCCGCGGCGGGCGGTGACGCGGCGAGGGAGGAGGGCTGGAGCGGGCAGACAGCGCGCCCCGCCGGGCCCGCGGCGGGGGCCGGTGGGCGGGGCTCGGACGCACCAGTGGGCGGCGGGCTCCGGCGGCGCTAACGAGATGGGCCACTGCGTCCCCGCGGAGCCGGAGCCGGTCGGTCCGTAGTACCCGCCACGGAGATGGGCCACGGCGTCCCCGCGAGCCGGAGCCGGTCGGTCCGCAGCACCGCCACGGAGATGGGCCACTGCGTCCCCGCGGAGCCGGAGCCGGTCGGCCCGCAGTAGTACCGCCACGGAGATAGACCGATGGCTCTGACAGGGCGATTGGTCGTCGACAACTGCGCGCGGATGCGCGTCGCACCGCGCAGCCGATCCGCGGCCGCCGCGCTCCAACGCGGCAAGCGCGGCGAACGCAGCGCAGCTCGGACGCGGCCCGGCCAACGAGAGCGCTCGGCAGCGGCGGAGCGCGCGCGCTGAAAACGTCGCCGACAAACAAGGCATCGATTTCGACGCCGCGGGTTTGCAGACGGCCAGAAAAAACACCTGGCGCCGGCCGGCGACCGGGATGACGCCGGCGGCTCCAGCGGCGGTCGATCAGCTGTTCTGGTCCGGAGACAGCGGGGCGGGGAGCCTCAGACGTGTCCACGCGCCGCACGGGGGCGACGGAGCCGACCTTTGCGAGACGCGCGGCACGCTGCCACCGACGCGGGGCGTGACATTTGACGACCCCTGGCAGAAACAGACCGGCAAATGACTGGCTCGTTTGCCAGAGCGGTGGACAGCTGGCCCGGTAGAAGCGACCCCTTCTGGGTGGTTGCCACTGTCGGGCCATAACCAGCGAGTGCCTGCGATCCTTTCGAAACATTTGGCGAGGGGCGTGACGTGTAATGAACGATTCTGGAGGATGCAACTGCACTAACGTTAGCGGCTTTGCGCATGTTTAGATAAAAACAGTCATGGAGTTTCGAATCTCTATCCGTGATATCCTTGCCCCTTCCCATTTTTGTCTCTGCCCTTTCAATGCAGGCCCATGTGATCAACATATCACCATAAACAATTCAAACTGCACAAATATCTCCACTGGTCTTCGAGCCCCTCTGAATTTTGCAGCCCCGCTTATGAAATATGCGGAGCTGTAATATATATATATATATATATATATATATATATATATATATATATATACTAAACGGTTACTATGCAGCGCGGGCCAATGCCGGGGCTGAATCCCCAGCCCATAAAATATGCCCTATTTTTGACGAGCTCAGTGAGAAAGCATGACCGAGATGGTCGAAATATATCGTAATGAATCTCTGAGAGAGAGAGCTAGACAATGGCGGATTAGGAAACTGAGTCACCGCAGCGTAAAGAAAAAGATACGCGGACTGATGGATGGGCATTGTCAAGGGCTCCTTCAATTAAGGAACATTCCAACAATTTGCATCCTCTCCGTTGACTTACGCCGAAGAAGTAACAATATAAAGGTTAAGAACATCACATACCGCAAGGCTTGTCAGGTAACCGATTTTAAGTGTGCTCGCAGTGACTCGGACGACCGATTCTCTACGGTCGACGTCGTTCATGGCGTCATATCTCCATAAATTCTGCGCCTTTCGGTGTTCGTAGAGACCCGGACGACAACGACTCAACGCGACGTCACGTGGAATATTTGCCCGTTGTGCAGAATATTTTTAAGGATACCTGAACATAGGTAGACAGACATGGCGCGGCTGGTTCATATAAAAACAAGACAATATGCGCGCCCAGGACCGACGGGTGAAGAAAAGGTGTGTTAGGCGTACAAACAGGACAATTTGCGGCTTCCGGTGTTAGTAGTAAGCGAAGTACGTACGAATGTAAATACTCATGCCTCGCATGCGCAGTTATTGTCGCGAAAGCTACGAAGATGTAAAAAGAAACGAGTCGCGCTCCGTACACGTCTGGCGAAAAGTATAGGTGACGTCACCAAGCATACCACATCCTTGGTGCGTTGCGAATACACCCTTTGTCTTTTTTACTCTTTTCGTTGAGCTAACGCGCTGCACTTCCACCCTATTTCCCAGCCGACGCCAGACATGCCTTCGCCGATCTCGACGCCGTCCCTGGCGGCACGTCAGATCTCCAGCCGTTCCCCCGTTTACGAGCGCACGCGCCATAAACCCCCCAGGTTCATCGTGTCCAGATGCACGCGTTAAGAATGTGGGCCACGTCGATACCATCTCTAATTCACAGCCAATAAACGCGGCACGGCGCGAGACGACGGCGGCCGGTCCCCTTATGTGCAGCACCGTGGCGAAATTCGCCCAGCCGCGCCCGAGAGCCGGGCGAAACTGCGCCAGCCGACGCTATCATGGGACAGTACACAGATGGCCGGTATCATGAGACCTCCGAGCGAACTATTTGCCGAGATAAGCCGGAGCAGCACGTGCAGCTATCCGAAACGTCTCCACTCATGAAGCGCTTGCAGGCTACAGACGCAACGGGCCAAGGGGCCCATCAGGCTTCACCTGCACATGTTCTTCAAGTTAGCTCATCGGTGCAAGCCCGCCTCTCCACCTCGACTGGCATGGCGCTCTCTTCCGAAACTCCCGACGGGCTCCGTCGTGCTGATGATGGATTGCCGATTCCCACTTCGGATCATCACGCGTCCATCGATCAGCGTTAGTCGGACAATCCTCCAGAGGCGCTTACCGTGTTCCAATCCAGCAGACCACTCCTTCCGCACGCTAAAATCCCGCCAAAATTTGACAGAAGACATCCGACTCGCGGCCTCCGAGCCGGGCGCCCCGCACATTGGACAAACATTGTTCTATGGAGATGAGGCGAGCTCGGATTCCGAACCGCCGCTCGCCGTCGGAGAAAAGATGATGGATTTGATTGTATTGGACGTTAACTAACCTACATTATCGGTCCGGCTGTCGGGCCGGTGCTGATACCAGGACCGGCCTGAATTGCCGATGGTCCGACCCGGCGATGACGCCGGTGTGCGCCGGCGTGGCACACGCACGGGCTGGCCACCGGAGTTTCTCTTCACGAGGCATCCAGTAAAATGATGCCACGTTGTGAAATGACCGCCGGCACAGGAGAGGATCAGAGGCTGGGCACGAAAGGTCCATTCTACTCCATTTCAGTGATCTAGAGGGCTAATGCTGTCATACATAGATTGCAAATTCGGTGTACTATGCGTAAAGATGGGAACCGTGCACACGGGTTCGTTAAGTAACGACACGATATCTTAAAATTATCAGAGAGCAATGCTGCGACATTTCCGGGGAAACTTAACCCGGAAAAGGCTCTCATGTTCGTAACATATATCTGAAACAGTTAGCTAATGACAGAGCTGCGCAGAATCACAAATGACGGGCAAACAAGGCCTGACACCGATACGAACGACGGGGCCGGAAGACAGCACCATATGGTGGCTATTTGATCGAGTTCCGAGCTGGTGCGACAAACGCCACGCGACGGTCGGCCTGGCAAGGTACAGTCGGGCAAGCTGATTCACCAGTACTTACACTGGTTTAATGAAACACACACAGCGAAAACAGAACAGTACGGCTCCGCGACTCAAAACAAAGACCCTGTGCGCATAGCAAAGCTCCACCTTTCCAAAGAAAGCATGGTAAAGCGCGCCCTCCATTTGTAAGCGGTCCTAACGTCGCCCCCCCCCCCCCCCACCCACCCACCTCACCTCACCTCACCTCAACTCACCTCACCTCACCTCACCTCACCTCACCTCACCTCACCTCACCTCACCTCACCTCACCTCGCCTCGCCCAACCTCACCTAGCACCCGTCATCCCGCCGCGGGGTTTGAACACACGAACCGGAGGAGATCACCAGCCACGCCAGGTGGCGTGTCGACCACCCGTCGGACGGCGACGACGGCCTGACCTGCCCCAGACCACTGCGGCTCGATACGGCATCACGGATCAGCGGAGGACGTCACGGCAAGCCCCGCCGGCAGCCGCCCCGCCCGCCCCGTCCGGCTAACGTTTCTTTGTACAAGATACAGTTAGGAGACGTCCGCCATCCGACCAAATGACGCAACCACTGATTTGTCTCGGAACGCCATTATCGATTGTGTTCTCTCAGATGCGTCGTCTCTACTATTCTATACCGATCCCTTTCCCAAAATTCAATTCAGAGCAATTTTCGCGCCCCGTTTTCCCGCCTCTCTTCTCACACGTCGCTGGTCGTAGGCTTGAGTGACCTTCAGCACTGCCGGAGGGCGCCAGACGAAGGCGGTAGTCGTCCATCCGTCGCCCCGCTCGGGCGTCCGGTGACACCGCACCGGTGCGGCCGCCGACCGCCGGGTCCAAAGTCTCTGGGCCAGAGCCTCAGTGTCCCGCGGACATAAACAGTTCTCGGCACGACCGTCCCGACCAGGGGAGCAGCGGTACGAGCTGACCATGTCACGAGCCCAGGACGGGGTAGATAGGACGCAACACGTGACGGCCATGGGAGTGGCCGGCTGCCGCCCGTCAGCGCGTGCCGCGCCGGCGGCAGGGAGGCCGACAGCCGGTCACGGCTCGGCTCTGGTCAGGCCCGGCCGGCGACCGGACGTGACCCGCCGCCGGCGCCGGGCGTGGACGGCACCGGCGCCGACTCCGAAGACGTCAGCGGCGACGTGCTCCGCTCCGTCTGCACGTGCCGTGGTCCACCCCGCCGCGCGGGCTCGGCACGCAGCGAACGGTGTCACGCAGCACTCCGAAGAAACCGCATGCGTCTGACTGGGGACGAGCGATGCCCAGACCGTGCCGCACGCAGGTCACAAACGGGGCCCGTCAAAATCCAGGCCGCCGATGGCTTTCTCTCCGGTCACGGGATGACGACGACACACGGGAGGCAGTGTGGCGGACCATCGCACGCAATGTCACCCACCCACGTCTGCACGACCTCGATAATGTCCCCACGTGCTGTCGTTGAACAAGCGGCTGCCCTTTACCCTTCAGCTCCAAACCAACGTCAGCCCTCGCCATAATCGGGGCTAGGCCACGCAGCAGGAGAGCTCAGGGCAGGCAATCGCGTCAAATGCCCGCATTACGTCACTGGTACACAAGCGGCCTTACTGTCAGCAAGCCGGCTGCGGTGTGTCAAGCCTCAAAGCTGACGACAAGCGCCTGTCACCACCACGACGTGAGCTCACTGTTTTCACGCCGCCGGTCACTAATCTCCTGCCCAGTGCTGACGCGCCACCGGCCAGGTGCTGGTCCGCGCCCGTCGTCTGACCTCTCCGCGTGACGTCACCGGCACCGGAGACGCCCTCTGGCCGCTGAGTCAGTTGTGTCGGCGAGCTCTGGCGCTGATCAGCACAGCGACGCCCCCGGAGATCGGCTGACTCCGTCCCCTCCCCTCACTACGGCGGCTGGGCGCGGCTCCAGAGGTCACCCAGTCCAGCGAAAGCACCGGTCGACCAGGCAGCCGGTAGCGTTCGGTGCAGTTCGTCGCTACTCAGAGTTAGAGTGATGGCGGTCCTGCATGAGCCGCGGCGCTGATCACGGTCGTGCTGCCCGACAGTTCACTTCTGACAGTCCCCAACAGTCCCAGGCAGCCCCAAACAGCCCAAGACAGTCCCGGTCAGTCTCAGACCGTCTCAGATAGTCCCAGGCAGTCCCAAATAGTCCCAGACACCCCCAGACAGCCCCGGACGGTCTCAGACTGTCTCATATAGCCCCCGACAGCCCCAGACAGCCCAAGACAGTCACCCAGACAGCCCCGAACAGTCCCAGACAGCCCCAGACAGCGCCAGACAGCGTCGGACGCCATCGTCATGCGTCAGCGGCGGCCCCGCCTGGTCGTCCTCGGAGCGACCCCGCCGAACGGCCGGCCGGGGAGGGACGGGACTGGACTCGACACGGGACGGGACGGCGGCGGCACCTCCGGTCACAGCGCGGCGCGGAGCGGCCGGCCGGAGAGGGACGGGACTGGACTCGACACGAAACGGGACAGCGGTGGCACCTCCGACCACAGCGCGGCGCGGAGCGGCCGGCCGGGGAGGGACGGGACTGGACTCGACACGGGACGGGACGGCGGCGGCACCTCCGGCCACAGCGCGACAGGTGCCCGTCACCACCAGAACTGGCCCAGGGAATACATGGCATAGAGGCGCAGACGCAGAGAGCAAGCAAACGGCCGGCCGGCAGGTTCGCTACACCACTGCATAGCTGTGGACTGTCGGACATCTGGTGCAAGATGTGTTGGAAAAATAAACGGCTTTCGTAGCGGCCATGACCCACCACCCCGCCATAGTCATTATGACAGGACGACCGAAGTCAGACGCTGCTGGAACACCACTGCCATTGCTAGCTCCGACAAGTGATCTCAACGACCGACGTCGATGACTGTCTGCACACTGGGGCAAGTTGAGGACGTCCAAATTACGCCGAAGCATCAAGTTGGGATGGGTGACGGGCAGGTCAGATCGACATCACTGTTCAAGTCGCATCCGTTAAGCCCAAGCCTGATGCGGATGGCAACAATCCGAGTATGTTCAGTGACGTCAGATCAGGCCGTCTGTCCTGTCAGCCGGACCAGACCAGACCGGATCAGACCAGACAAGATCAGACCATATCAGAGGAGAACAGAACGGAACAGAACAGAACAGAACAGAACAGAACAGAACAGACCAGCCTAGCCCAGCCAGGACGGCACCGGATCAGGTCACACCGGGTCACTCACATCTGGTGTGGCGCGGCGCAGCTGTCTCGCCCCCACCCTTCCCAGGGGTGTTGAGCAGACGGTCGAAGATGAGGATCCACTCCTGGTCGTCATCCCAGAGCATGCTCGGGCCGCGGTGGTCGCGCGCCTCTCGACTCAGCCGGCGGCTGGCCGAGGCGGCCTTCCCCGGCCGCCCGTCGGCCGACTCCGACTCGGAGCCGGACTCCGGCTCGGGCGCCTCGTCCATCACGACACCCTCGTCGCCGTTCGACGCGTCGAAGTCGGGCTCGCGCGGCATCGCGGCCGGCCCCGGCGGCGGCCACCACACCTCGCCGTCCGGCCCGGAGATCGATCGGCCGTGTCGCCGCGGCGGCCGGTGCCCGGTGCAGGGCCGGGGTCACACTCCCGCTCCCGCAGCCGGGTCGTGCCACACCGACCACACGCCCTGTCGCAGTGGGCCAGCGAGCGGCGGCGGCGCGGCCGGACGTGCGCAGCTGTCGCGAGGCGTTCACCTCGCCGCCAGAAAGACAGCCGACGCCACCCTAAACGGCGTCCGTGCCCCGGCTGACCTTGCGTGCGGCGCGCACAGTCCCCGCACCCGCGCGCGCGCGGCCGGCGACGCACAGTGGCCCCGCAGCGGCGTCCGGCGGCGTCGGTGTGGCTCCAGGCCCGGGCCGGGGTATCGATCGTGTCACGCCACCGCCGCCGCGCCGCCGCCCTCCACTGCTGACGGCCGAGCGCCGACTGATCTCCCGAGCAGGAGGCCGGCCGGCCGGCCGGCCGGCCGCGCCGACGCCGTCGCCGGTCACGTGGTGTAAACACGGCGGCCGGCGGCGGCGGCGGCGGCGGCGGCGGCGGCGGAGCGCCGAGGGTCGTTGGAGTGCCACCGGTTGCCAGCAGTGATACGGCGGTGAGTCCACATGGCAGGCTCGGCCCGACCGATGGCCCTGCTGACCTTCGCTTCCCGCAGTAGAGTGTCGCGTAACGCGCACGCGTGCCTAATGGTTCCGGCGGCGGCCGCCCCAGTTCCGTTTGGCGTGGCGCGGCGCTCGATTCACTTTTCCCGCCACGCCACGCCCCGTGTGCAATAGTACAACCGGATCAGGGGCGTGCGGCGGCACGACCGCCCGCGGCGAGCTAACGCTGCTGCGAGGGGAACTGTCTTACTGACATGGAGCTTCGTTGGAGTAAGGGAGGATGGGGATTTCCCATCCTAGCCCCGGTGAAAACAGGGCCATGGATGATTGAATATACACATATGCACATATGTATATATACATGTATATGTGTGTGTGTGCGCGCGTTTATATATATATATATATGTATATATATATATATATATATATATATATATATATATATATATATATATATAACATATTGGCATATTGATATGGATGTTCGGATATTCATCCTTTCAGCGGCTCGCCGCTTCAGACACAGATAGAGGAAAACCAGGCAAATCGCCTCGACTATTTAGGAAGTTCGGGACACCGAGCTCAGAAGCTGTGAGCGCATCATCACGGAAGGCAAGCTCTCTCCACCCAGAGGCTGCGGCACGGGCTCCGTAACAAAGGGTGGTTCTAAGCCCGACCGTGCCGCCACACCGCCCTTCCAAAGCCAGTCGGGCCGCTCGCAGCAGCGGCCTGCGCGGTGTTGTTCAGCCGGTCGTGGGCAGCCGCCGGCAGGCGGAGATTACAGTAGTGCCCGCCTTCGAGCCACGCAGACGGGTGGTGCTCGCAGCGGACCTACACTCACGCAACCTCCCTCTGCAGGCGGCGCCGGCCGGAATGTAAGGAACTACTGCAAACGATACACGTCACCCGCCAAGTTACATTCAACGTGGAGGTCGCGGCACGCGTCCGATCCGCGCCCCTACACGAGCCGCTAGACCCCGGTGACGCAGACCCCGCCCGAAGCTGAAGCTCCCCATCCCCCACCCCCGTCTCCACCCACGGAACGTGGTGGCAAATGAGATGGCCACATACACAGCCTCAAGGCGGACGTCACGACACCCGCCTGCACAATGGATACTTTGCAATAGCATGGGCCGCTGGGCGCGGCCAGGAACTAAGCAATGGTGGCAGTAAATATCACGTGCCAGCAGCTCGCTGCCTTGAAACAGCACACCATCAGAGCCCACTCCACTATGGCTGGCGAGACATTAGTGTTATCACGGGACCCCAAGCATGTGAAAACGTCATGAGCAATCACATCAAACGGACGAGCCACGACATGTCGGACGTGCCGCAGGACCCTAAACATTCGGCATCCCGTCTCGGAGAGCGTGTGCCCAATGCGGAAACACCGGGCACATTCCGGCGCTCCCCGGCTTTCTCAGGCGGCGCGAGGCCGCCGCGCCGGTCAGCCGGCCGCCAGGGCCACGCCCACCGCGACCTCCCGAGCCGAGTGTGTCTGTGGTTCGCCGGCCGTCTGCGATTGCACCCACGGCCTGACTGTGCCCGGACCAGGCGGCTGAGTCCTCCGAGACGGCCTGACCGCGACCGGACATGACCTGACTCGGCTGGAGCGGAGTGCGGCACGAATCCGGCCCGAGCTGAGCGGAGTGCGGCACCAGCCCGGCTCGGCTGGAGCGAAGTGTCGCACCAGCCATGCTCAGCCGTAGCTGAGTGCGGCACCAGCCCGGCTCGGCTGGAGTTGAGTGCTACACCAGCCATGCTCAGCCGTAGCTGAGTGCGGCACCATCCCGGCTCGGCTGGAGCGAAGTGTCGCAACAGCCCGGCTCGGCCGTAGCGGAGTACGGCACCAGCCCAACTCGGCTGGAGCTGAGTGCTGCACCAGCCATGCTCAGCCGTAGCTGAGCGCGGCACCAGCCCGGCTCGGCTGGAGCGAAGTGTCGCACCAGCCCGGCTCGGCCGTAGCGGAGTACGGCACCAGCCCAACTCGGCTGGAGCTGAATGCTGCATCAGCCATGCTCAGTCGTAACTGAGTGCGGCACCAGCCCGGCTCGGCTGGAGCGAAGTGTTGCACCAGCCCGGCTCGACCGTAGCGGAGTACAGCACCAGCCCAACTCGGCTGAAGCTGAGTGTTGCACCAGCTCGGCTCCGCCGTAGCAGAGTACGGCACCAGCCCGGCTCGGCCGTAGCGGAGTACGGCACCAGCCCGGCTTCGCTGCAGCGGGGTGTTGCAACAGCCCAGCTCGGCCGTAGCGGAGTACGGGACCAGCCCGGCTCCGCTGGAGCGGAGTACGGCATCAATCATGCTTGGGCGGAGCAGAGTGCGGCACCAGCCCGGCTCGGGCATGACGGGCCGGAGTGCGGCACCAGCCCAGCTCGGCCCTGACGGGCCAGAGTGCAGCACCAGGCCGGCTCGGGCCTGACGGGCCGGAGTGCGGCACCAGTCCGGCTTGGGCCTGACGGGCCGGAGTGCAGCACCAGCCCGGCTCGGGCCTGACGGGCCGGAGTGCGGCACCAGTCCGGCTCGGGCCGGGGTCGGCGACAGCGGGGCCATCAGGCCGCACATCACCAGCGATCGGCCACGTCACGAGTCGGGACGCTCTGGCCGCTCCGCTTTCACCGTCAGCGAGGGCGCTCGGGAGGCGAAGGGCGTCGCAACGGGCTCAGGGAGGGCCGGGGACGGAACGAGACGGGTCTGGGGAGCGCCGGGGATGTTACGAGACGGGTCTGGGGAGCGCCGGGGATGTCACGATATTTCCCGCCGGCAACACTGGAAACCTCGCGTCTGTGGAGGGTCGAGGTCGGGCCGGGGTGGTGCAGACAGGTATACGCTGCCCGTGTGGGAGATATACAGCAACGAACGTCACATGTCGCAAGCTGCATACCTGCGACAGGCTGCTATGTCCATTCCTGCAGCGCTGACCGCAGTGGGGTGAAAGGCACCAAAACGGGCGTGATCGCACATAACAGCGACCTGATAGTGAGTCATAAATTTGCATAAACAGACGAGAGTCACGCTCTGAAATGCACTGACTTCATTATCGCCGGTTCAGCACGGGGAACGGCGGGAAAACGGCGGAGAAACATGGATCGCCCACGAACTCCATCATAAAAAGGCGCGCTGCGGCTTTACCGTGCATGTCTTTCGGCTCAAGCTGCCGGCAACAGGTCGTAAATTCCGCCAACTTGCAGAAATAACTTTTGCGCATGTATCTGAATGTAACGTGACTCCTAGAACAACTGAAACGCACATTTCAGTTCAGGGAGCTTTTCGGGAATTCGCAAGCAAACTGTGATCACGCCTTGCAGCTAATGTGCTTGAATAGTGAGCTGATCAGTGAGCACGTAGCCAGCGTTGAGTCACGCGCGTGTGCGGGAAGAGGAACGGGAAGTCGTCAGAGGAACCCTGTAAGTTGAGGAGGTCGCACGATATTGCATAAATTATTGTTGCATTTCAATATCCCAGGAACAGTATCCATACGTTTTTGTTTTTTTTAATCCGTCGGGCGCCTTGGGAGGGGGGCGAAGCCGCTTCTTTCGCCTCCCCCTCCCCCCCCCCGCCCTCCCAGCTACGTCTGTGATCATAAATCAGACACATTGAGGAGAAATAAGCGATGTTCAGAAAGCTCAAATGTCTGTGCTGTTGCCATCTCATGCTAGTCAGCCTTGTCAGCATTTGTTGAGGGATAAAAAGCTTCAGAACTTGCCAACAAGTTTGGGGGATCGACATTTGATAGTGTTTTACCACGCGACACCACCTCGCTGACGTCAAAGTCGTCCGATATTTGAGGGTCGGAGCCCACTTTCTCCGCACTCCCTCCATTCCTACGCCACTGTCATTTTCACGCACACTTGCCGAAGATTGTGTCGTCATTGCTCCATTGTGCTTGAGCATTGATGCACACACGTAGCGAAGTTCGTGGCCGAATACGGTGCCTAATCCACAGCTGATTCTGAACCGTAAGCACGACAGGCACCGGGCCGGCTACCAGAAGCTGATGTCCCAGTCGCCAGTCGTCCCCGCGCCACCGGCCGATGACGTCACACACCGAACACCGCGCCGTGGTGAGCGGGCGCAGCGGCCGGCTGGTGACGTCACACGAGATCCCTGTGGTCAGGGGACGGCAGAGCGCCGGTGACGGGGGCGTGGCGGTGTGACGGTGTCGTCAGCCGCCGCCGGCGCCGCCCCCGGAGACTGCCTCCGGCGCAGCACAGCAGGGAGGAGCCGCTGCGCCAGGGGCGTTGGCACAGCCCGGGATGAGGTGGGGGCTCGCCGCCCGTGTCCGACTATTGACTGGTGCTGAGCGATCGGTGTGCCCACCCGAGTTCCAGAAGATGATGAGCAAACGGCGAGATAATATATATATATATATATATATATATATATATATATATATATATATATATGATGTATGTATATGATGTAGATAGATAGATAGATAGATAGATAGATATAGATATAGATATAGATATATATAGATATAGATATAGATTAGATATATATATATATATATATACATATATATATATATATATATATATATATATATATATAATGATGCAAGCGGAATGTTCGCTGAAACTGGCTGTCTGTCTCCAGGGCTGTGAGAGCATGGGTGGCAGCCCGCGTGCCATACTGGCCGACCGAGAGGGTCTGACGATACAATAAAACATGACCATCAGGCCAGACCACTCGCAAGGCAAGCCGCCTGGGGAAGTAAGCAAAGATGTGAGGAGCTAGCCGCCAGTGAAATACCCTGTTCAGCAATGTCAAACGCAAGTCTTTTATGTAGCTCTTCGGTGCATGGCCGATACGGCCAGTCCAGCACTGCAGAAAAGCCCTCAACTACCCATCCACTAAGTAGCCGCCAAACCAAGAGACGGACACAACGTTGTAGGGAAGTCTCGCCCCAACCTCACTACGCCAGTGGAGCTGGTTGAAGGCTGCGGGTCTGAAGGCATTTGGGACGATTGCGCAAACCAATCATCTGTTGCCCCAGCACCATTACGCGCACGCCGGTAGCAGCGCCACACGCAGGCCGCTCACAGTGCGCGGCGCCCGACTGGCACACTGGCACCACGCATTCACTGTCATTGCAACAGCGCCTGGGTGACAGCGCCTACCTCCGCGGTGGGGAGCGGACGCGGCGCGAGACCATGCGCCACCGCACGCCCCGAGAGTGGCTCGCAACGTGGACGGGCGGGCGGTGAGCGGAGGCCGAGGCAGCTCACAACGACCTCGAGGACGTGCTGAGCCGAACCAGCAGCATAAGAATATTTAATACGCCAACCGAAATCTGTCTAGCCAGCTTTGCAACCTTAGGATACGGTTGAAGATTGAAAAGACCAATGGTTTGGTTTGTTCGATTACAACGAAATTGAAAGCCAGGCCATCGACACCCACTCCTGACACCTGGCGGCGATTATGAAAGGTAAAGCTTACGGCATCCAACTTCGATCGGACAGAGCTTCCAGCCGCAAGATCTCGGTCGACGGAGAACTCTGTACGATGAGACCAGAGGCCAATAGAAAAGAAAGCTACACCACTCTCAGATTTTAAAAATCAAAGTCCCAAAAGCACCCGAATGTATTCAATTTTGTCAAAAACATCACCAGCATGTGTTGTGATGACACATCCCAATATGTCCCACACGTTTAAGTGTGGGGTTTATGAAATCGTATTCCTGGCCGACGGAAACCATTTCAGTTTTCTCACCACAGTGTCCACGGAGACTTCGCCGCATTCCTAACACATTTTAACTCCCATATATTTACATTTCAGGCCCTCCATCGTCGGCCTCGGATGTCTTATTCCCCACAAAAACAAATGTGTACCTACCCCAAAGTTGAACAACCTCTGCGCCCATCGCCCGCCCCAACTTAACCGACCACCTCCAACCGCCCCCACACCCCGCCCGCCAGCCCGTTGCTCCAGTGTGCCCGGTGCTGTGTTGGGGCCGGGCGCAGGCGCGGACCTCCCCGCCGTGGACCTACCGTCAGCGCCGGGCGGCAGCACGGAGGCGGTGGGCTTCATGAGGCCGGAGTCGCGCACCTGGTCAAACATGGCCATCAGCGGCGGCAGCCTGCAACAGATGGACAGCAGGGGTCATGTCAGTCTGGTGCAGCACAGGGACAGCAGCACAGGGACAGCAGGGGTCAGGTCAGTCAGGTGCAGCACGGGGACGGCAGGGGTCAGGTCAGTCTGGTGCAGCACAGGGACGGCAGGGGTCAGGTCAGTCTGGTGCAGCACAGGGACAGCAGGGGTCAGGTCAGTCTCGTGCAGCACAGGGACGGCAGGGGTCAGGTCAGTCTGGTGCAGCACAGGGACAGCAGGGGTCAGGTCAGTCTGGTGCAGCACAGGGACAGCAGGGGTCAGGTCAGTCTGGTGCAACGCAAGGACAGCAGGGGTCAGGTCAGTATGATACAGCACAGGGACAGCAGGGGTCAGATAAGTCTGGTGCAGCACATGGACAGTAGGGGTCAGATCAGTCTGGTGCGGGACAGGGACATCAGGGGTCAGGTCAGTCTGAATTGACACATGGTTTCATGGGGTCA
This sequence comes from Pollicipes pollicipes, assembly GCF_011947565.3. Classification (NCBI taxonomy): domain Eukaryota; kingdom Metazoa; phylum Arthropoda; class Thecostraca; order Pollicipedomorpha; family Pollicipedidae; genus Pollicipes; species Pollicipes pollicipes. The sequence goes on from NW_023597040.1 coordinate 62,174, forward strand.
GGTCAGTTCGGTGCAGCGTACGGACAGCAGGGGTCAGGTCAGTCTGGTGCAGCACGGGGACGGCAGGGGTCAGGTCAGTCCGGTGCAGCGCACGGACTGCAGGGTCGGCAGAGGCAATTTAGTCTAGCATAGGCACTGTCCACCGGTGCAGCACGTGCACGACAGTGGCCAATACGGAGCCTGACACGCTCCACAGATCACGGAAGACAGGAACGGCTTCCCCAACTTTATCCGCACATCACGGCACCACACGGCAGATACAGACAGCACGGCATGGCACGTGGACCTATTGGTACAAGACACTGGTAACAGATGGCAGGAGCGTCGTCCGTTCGCTGCAGCGAGCTCCGCTGACCGGCTGCAGCACAGCCGTCCAGTCGAAACTCCTTCATGTCCACAAAACAGTGGCTGGAACTGAAGATACCCTGGAGGACCGCAACCACCAGCACTGTTGTCGAGAATCAGCCCCTCAATTTGTTGCTGCGATCGTGTTCGGATGATCTTGCAAACAATGAAGTCCATACACATTTTCCCACATCCCTTTATCATCCAATTTAACACAGCCGACCATTTACTTAACCATCCGACTAACAGACGGTTATCAGACTACGGAGGATGTCCTTGACCATCCACTTGTCGTTAACAAGGTCGCGAGGTCGCTGTGGTACACAGACGTACTGCTGTGGCCGCATCAAAAAGGAGCTCTGTTCCAGACATCGCGGCCACAATGACATGCTGGTGGTTGGACGAGAAAACAGCCCAGCTTTTTACAAATCCGAGTGCCACCATCGTGGTGGGGGAGCACACAGGAACTGGAAAGACAAGAAAACTCAGAAAGAGATGCGCTAACACAAAAAGAACAGACGTGGTCCGTTCGAAGACGAAGATTCAGCAAGGGGCCGTGTACAAGCCGCGGACTGCGACAATGCAGCGGACCAGTACTGCACGCGGCCGGCCACTTCCCGGCGTCGGCCTCAGACGGCTACATCGCCGGACCACCCTGGCAGCCGGCGCTAATGAGGCGTCTCACGCGGGCGCCTTGCTCTAATAAGGCTCGAGCTGCGGCCGATCCATCACGGCGGCCCAGCTAGGCGGAACCTGCCGGCCGGCCCGAGAGGGCGCGACGCGACCCGCCGGCCGGCCCGGGCACGGACGCGTCGCGGTCCTCAGGCGAGGGCGGTCCGCGGTCTCCGGTCCCCGGGCGCACCCCGGCGAGGGCGGAGAGTCGGCAATGCAATGCGTCATGGAAGAAGGGAAAAGCAGAGCAGAAGTCGGTGAGCGGGAACGAGTCTTGAGAAAGCCGTACGCGTCACAGCTTGGTTGGGGCCCCGACGTACATGCCTGAGACGTAAATCCCACGCTGGCTTGGGCTGAGCACAGCTACCAAGATCGACCGCACTCCCGACCGCGAAAACAGCGAGGAGTGTGTGAAGCCCTGGTATGTTAAGCTCTGTGATGAAACACAAGCACCAACTGCACACAAAATACAAAACAACGATTGCCCCATCAATCCGTGGCGCACACTACACAACGCCAAAACGAACGAGCCAACCATCGCATCAGGCGCCAAGTGGCAACGGCCATACCAGCGAAAACACAACCGCCAAGCCGCGCAGTCGCCCAATACCGCGGTGTCTCGACCGTGACCGGCCGACCGCGACGCCGCCTCGCCTCCTACCTGGCGGGCGGCACGCTGTGCTTGCGCTGCAGGTCGAACCTCAGTCGCTCGCCCACGTGCTTGTACAGCTCCACCAGCGTGTTGAAGGCGGTGTCGCGCACGGGCGCGGCCGGGTCGCTGAGGAGTCGCACCACAGGGGCCACCAGCGGCGCCAGCAAAATCGCGCCTGCGCCGTGACTGTCGGTCAAAGGGTCAGAGGGTCACGGAGGGTCATCGCGTGGGCCACCGACGGCGCCAGCAGGATCGCGCCCGCGCCGTGACTGTCGGTAAAGGGGTCAGAAGGTCACGGAGGGTCATCACGTGGGCTACCGACGGCGCCAGCAGGATCGCGCCCGCGCCGTGACTGTCGGTAAAGGGGTCAGAGGGTCACGGAGCGTCATCACGTGGGCTACCAGCGAAGCCAGCAGGATTGCGCTTAAACCATGCAGGGGGAGGGAGGGTACAGAGCCGCAACAGATAATCACATTAACACGCGCTCGGGTGGCCGGCTAGATACCCTTCGCTCGGGTGGGGGGTCAATTTGACCCCGAGATCTCGGGAACTCAGAGAACTAGAGACACCAAATTTGCAGGGTGTCTTGACCTGTACATGAACTCACCTAGGTCAAAGTTTAAGCTTCTTAGGTCATGATCTTCAGGTCAAATAAGGTCAATTTCTAGGCTGGTCACCAAAGTGCCCCCAAAACCTTGAAAACTGTTTCTAAGCAAAATAACTTAGAATAAGCGACAAAGATTACGCTAGGCAGTATGTTCATAAACCAAAATGTCGACCCGGGTCGTCTTAGGTCAATGACCTTTTCTGACCAATAAGAAGTCAATGGACGATTATAATGCGGTTCCCGCTGTCAATACATTCGAAATGAGTACCACAAACTGCCCCATACAGCAATCCCTACAGTAATAAATCAGCTGGTTGTGACCTTGGTCTGAACTTCATACCTAACCTTAGGTCAACGTAATTTGCTCATTCAATGATTGTTGTGCCCAAGAAAGCATCTCAGAGATGTATGGCTACGTCAAACACTCCGTCATTGTATCAGATTGGACGATTCCCTAGAAACTGCCTCCGCTGAAACCATGGCCCGGCTTTGACCTGTCATAGGTAAGTGACCTTACAAGGACATCTAAAAACTTTATGTAAGACGATCCGCTATTCAATCGTCTATAGCTATGCAAAATTTTACGTGGCTACGCCGCGCCGTTCGAAAACCATTTTGGAAAAACCTTCGGTGGGGTCAATTTGACCCCCCTACCCGAGCGCGTGTTGAGGCGTGACATTCATACGAACATGGGCATTGTCAAATCAGTCTGCTGACAAGCAAGCTCCCATGAAGAGCCCCGGCATATTCAGAGCTCTACATTCGGGCTCCGTCCCTGACCCTACCAATACAGGTCGGACGTGCGAGTCCGTCGAGCGGAAACATGCGGACAGCATTAAACAAACCGTCAGTTTCCGCCCCCAATTGGGTACGATGGACCGAAGCCTCGCCGCAGCCCTCTGGCTCGAACTGGCCGTCACCAGTCAGCGAGCCTGCCACCGAAGCTGCAGCGGCGCAGCTGCCAGCAAGCCGCACCGGTCCGAGAGCCGGCGGCCACGACAGGGGATCGATGCACCATGTACATCACGCGGGTCCGATCCCCGACCGAGCCGTCGCTCCTAACCAGGGCGTGGAGCGCCGAGCTTGCCTGGGGCGAACTAAACCCATAGCCGGGACAAGTTGTGCTGAAGGGGAGGCGCCCACCCGACAGGGCAGCTTTGGTCAGGACCCCCACTCCGGAATCATCACAGCAAATGATCCAAACCGACGAGTGGATCTACATTATAACTTGTTATAAATAGACAAAACAAGCATGTCAATTGGGTATGCGCAGCCCAACATGTGTGGAGCCTGACATAAAGCACTGCAAGGAAGGACATGTTTCCAAAAAACACAATTGTTTCCTGGTTGCAGTATTTTTGGCAAACGTTTTGGGACCGGGACAAGATACTGGGCAGCCAAGGCGCTCTGAAGAACCACAAAGCTCAACCCATGTGCCCCACCTTGTCGCAGCCAATCACAGCACCTCCAAAGGTTACCGTATGGTTATCGCCACCGCCACGCGGCCGCAGCAGCTTCCGCCTCCTCCCCGAAACGTCCCAAACTGCGGCGCGCCGGAGCCGTCGACGGCCGCGTGTCTTTGTTGTCGTAATGGGGGCGGGTCCGCCCGGCCGGTGGGCGGTCCTATCGATCCTGACGAGGCGCCCTTCGCCGGGGCCTTGCCGGGCGCGTGGCCCGGAACCCGAGCCGGCTGGCGCCGGGTGGGCTGGGTGTCTGACGCACGCTCGGCGTGCACAGTGACCAAGCCGGTGGGCAACGCCGCTCAGGACGTCCCAGGTCGAGCGCCCATCTCCCGCCGGCTGTGTGGCTGTCCGCTTGACGCTTTGCTCGCCGCGGAGGGGAAGTTCATTTGACCACTGTGTGGGTGCTTGTTTCCGCCGCCATGTTCTCGTTTGGTACTTTCTGAGCGATGTCGGTCAAAGCCCAGCGGTTTCCCTGGCAGCAAATCGCATGCAACTAGCGCTGATCTTGCTATAGCACTCAATGAAATCCCTTACATAAGCGAATTCTCAGTACACAGCTCACAACACGGCACTCGTGTGGTATTCTGTGATGAGGAGAATACCGGATCAGACAGCAGTTTGCGAAGGAAAACACTATCAGGGCGCTTCAATGTCCTTCACAAGCCGAGCAACTACTTAAGTTCAGAAGTAATAATATTCCCCGTTAGTAGTCGGAGGCTTGCTGACCTTTGACGCAAAGGCAAACTTAATGCAAACTTAACGCAAACTTAACTTTAACTTTAACGCAAACTTACAAAAGTCATTGCCGGAGTATAGCCACGCTATAGGCCTGCAAAGTTCTGGTAACTTAAGTGAGTGAGGCAGATTCTGACTAGATGTCGTTCTACAATGCATTGAGCTATGCGCCTATGCACCCTTCATGGCACGTTGCATTTCGGCTTGGGCCACAGCCCGTTGCAGTTGGGGCCGGTTTTAGGAAACGTGACAATGACAGCTTTCCGGTTCATAGCTGGCGTATCCGTGGGCCGGAGAGCGTTGAGGTCGCAGGGTAATGTGCACACTGTACGTTCGCCTCCAGCATGCTGTCAGCTGCACGTCTCTGCCAATGCTGGTTGCCAAGGTATGACAAAAATTAAAACACCCCAAACAGGCGGACCCATGGCTTTAATACGATGGGGCGTGATAGTGTACACGCATCGCTCCACGTTTGTGACAATACGACCGACCCTTTGACGTTGAGTACTACTCAGCCACATGTCGCTACGAGGCCTGGTCGCGGTCATCTGAACTCGTCTCCGAACTGCCTTCTTCCGCTGTTCCGCAAATTGGAATTGTTACACTTCACTTGCTAATCGGATGGGAAGGCAGAATGGTAGTCATATTACTACGCTGCAGAAAAAGCCATGGAGTACTAGTTGCTGTGAACTTTCTGTTGTCAGTAAGATCTAGGTGGTTACAAAACAGCAAAAGATATCAGCCCATCTAAACGGTGGTTGGCCACGTCGGGACGGGTGGCGGGCTGAAACTGAACAAATGAATGTAGTTCACGTTAAACTCTCTCGGATGCATCCTTACTCGTTACCACACATCGGCATCGTCGCATCACTGGAGCGACGTGAGGTGAGCCAAGTGCTTCCGTCCGTCATAATAAGCCGCGTCCGACGGTAAAACGACCACCTGTGCTGGGCCGTGCCGATTCGAACGCTGCAGAACACGCGACAGCGTCGAGCCGCGCGGCCGCCCGCCCCGGCCGACGTCCGAGTTTGGCGCGAGCGCGCCCCGCCCCGCCCCTCGGACCCGGAGGTCACGGCATGCAAATGGGGTGACCGCAGCACGGGAGCGCAGCGGCGGCCCGCTGTTCCCACACCGCACACGGCTGGCTTCAGACGGCCGCTCGGGCGGAGGCGAGCAGCGAGCCCTGCGAGCAGCGAGCCCAGCGAGCCCGGCCGTGTCCGCTCAGGCGTCGCTAAGGTCGCTCGGGTCGCCATGTGTCAGGCGGTGGAGAGCGCGTGCCATGCGGAGCGCTGTCGCGTGATTCTCGAACACTTCCACGAAGAACGAGCTTGCGGGAGCGAGCCGCTCCTAAGAAAGTCCGCCGCCCACTGAACACCACCAGCCAGAACTGCATGAACTGCATCGCCTGATATCGACAGTGACATCTGCGGTTACACGGCTGGTTGGGGCCTGACCGCTTGTCACTGCAGCGGAGCCACGTGACGCGCCGGGCCGCATCACCACGCCAGACAGCCCGTGTCGCGCGACCGCGCGGGTGGGCCGGGATCGGCGCGGCCGAGGCCGACAGCGCGGCTCACTCCCACGCGCCCGGCCCAAGTCATGTGCAACGCGTCTGACGTAGAAGCGTAATGCGCGCCGGGTCAACGCCTCCGCGGCGGGGGTGCTGCTGCGGGGTGACCCGCCGTCCCAGCGCCGACCCGGGATCGCCACGAGGCTCGTAACGGCCGCGCCGCTCGGGTCGTGGCCTCACGGGCCGCCCGACGCCAGAGGCTCTGGCGCCGGTCAAGGCCGGTACAGGTTCTGGTAGCGAACAATTCAGCGTATGGGGAAACCATCGTTCTGATGTCATGCCTGCCGGGGCTAAACGCTATCCACAAGGTTCGAGCATGGGCCCCCGGATTTGCAGCAAGCGCCGCTCAGCGCTTGAAGGCGTCGGAGCATGTTCGAGATATTCTTCTTCAGGCCGCCCGCGGCCGTAACAAGAGGCGTGCGCCGGTCGCCAGCACGTCCTCTGGCCACTCCCAGCGCTTGACAAACAACAGTCCCCCGCCGCCATCCCCACCACCCCGGCCGCAGCGTGAAGTCTGACTCACTCGGCGAGGGCGTTCTGCAGCAGCACCATCACCTCCTCGCGCACCTTGGCGCTCTTGTGCGCCAGCGCCGGCGACAGCTTGTCGAACAGCTGCTGCGGGCTGACGGTGGCCAGCATCAGCTTGATCAGCAGGATGTGCGCCTTCTCGCGGACCGACTCCCGGGCGTCGCCTGCGGGCGGGGATCGGACCGGCTGAGATCGACTGAGGGGGTGATGAGCATGGCATCCCACACATGTCTCCGGCCAGACGTTCACGGGTGACAAACGGTCAGACACCAACAGACGATAAACACTACGGCAGACGGGGGGCAGTTACATGGTCGCAGCATCACGTGGTCAACGTGACGGTACATGTGCCACAGATGGAGGGAAACGGCTGACATTCCAAACACGACGTTGCGAGGAGATAACATAACGACAGAGTGATCGATGACATGTGAGCAGAACAGACACCGCGGTTGTCGATCATATAAGACTCAGCACGCTCCGGCACGACACGACGCGAATGGCAGCACGTGACCAGAGATCAGGCAGCCCGTCTCCTCTCAGCACGTGACCAGAGATTACGCAGCCCGTCTCCTCTCAGCACGTGACGAAAGATTACGCCGCCGTCTCCTCTGAGCACGTGACCAGAGATCAGACAGCCCGTCTCTTCTCAGCACGTGACGAGAGATTACGCCGCCGTCTCCTCTCAACACGTGACCAGAGATCAGGCACCCCGCCTCCTCTCAGCACGTGGACAGAGATCAGACAGCCCGTCTCTTCTCAGCACGTGACCAGAGATCAGGCCGCTGCCTCCTCTCAGTACGTGACCAGAGACCAGGCACCCAGTCTCCTCTCAGCACGTGACGAGAGATTACGCCGCCGTCTCCTCTCAGCACGTGACGAGAGATTACGCCACCGTCTCCTCTCAGCACGTGACCAGGATCAGGCAGCCCGTCTCCTCTCGTCTTTTCCCAGCGCGTGACCAGAGATCAGGCCGCCGTCTTCTCTCAGCACGTGACGAGAGATTGGGCCGCCACCCCCTCTCAGCACGTGACGAGATCACACAGCCCGCCTCCTCTCAGCACGTGACCAGAGACCAGGCACCCAGTCTCCTCTCAGCACGTGACGAGAGATTAGCCCGCCGTCTCCTCTCAGTACGTGACCAGAGATCAGGCCGCCACCTTCTCTCAGGACGTGACCAGAGATCAGGCCGCCCGTCTCCTCTCAGCACGTGACCAGAGATCAGGTCACCGTCTCCCCTCAGTACGTGACCAGAGATTAGGCCGCCTGTCTCCTCTCCGTACGTGACCACAGATCAGACAGCCCGTCTCTTCATAACACGTGACGAGAGATTAGCCCGCCGTCTCCTCTCGGCACGTGACTAGAGATCAGGCCGCCGTCTCCTCTCAGCACGTGACCAGACCAGGCCGCTGTCTCCTCTCAGCCCACAACTCAGCGCGCCGCGGCGAAGCGTCACGGCTGTGACGTTAGCGGAGCGGCGCGCGGGTCGCGTCCGTTAGATCCGGCGACTGACGGTCGGGGTGACACTAAAGCCCGTTCGACAGTACGTCATCACGGTATCCATGGAGCAGGAGAGCGACGCCGTCTGATGGCGTTGTAGGTAGACTACAAACTAAACGCCAACGATAGCGGTGCGGGTTTTGTTTAAAAATATTTAATCCGAACCTTTTGAGTGGATGGATTTCTGTGATCACAGACCATGCTAAGCAGTGCTTTTTGTGTGGGCCCTGACCCCTACCATCTGATCGCGCAATTCCACGTCAAGGGCATAATTTGGAGGCCAAAGCTTAACGTGCCGTAATGCTCGGCGCGGTCCGTCCTGCCCTCTGACGTCATCTGACCTTCGTTACAGCGGCTGCCACCGGCTGCAAGCTTTACCTGTCAAGGGCAATCCCAGATTTTGTAGAGATTAAGCCGGGATTCCGGGATAATCCGGAATGCGGCAATCCGGGAAAATACGGGACTGAGATTAAATATATAAACGCTCTCTGGGCGGGAGTTATCTTCACGCACGCCATCGGCAAGAGGACAGCAGGCACGCTACGTCAATTAGTCCTTAACTGAACACAGATTGTTGAACAATAAACAAGGGTAGCCAGGTATCTCAGGAGTCAAAATTCGGTGCGACCCCTTGACACCATCCGGTGACCCTTTCGCTTAACATGGTCTGAGTGCTTGGAGGCACAAGATAAAAGGTGATATGTTTTCGTGAAAAGGACAAGCTTATTTCTGACCACAAATGCACAAATTGGTGTGCTGAATTCAATTAAGAACAAAACAGCGGTCTAGAACTCACCTGATGTCAAACAAGATCATCAAATGTCACCGATCTCAAGTTTATAGACTACTATTCATAAATTGAATTCGCACTCATGAGGGCACAGATTCACGTAAACAAACACACAAAAATGCACGGCACTTGTCGCAAACAGGCCTGCGCGCCTCGAGATGACGTTACCAGGACGCTATTCGTTCTACATGGGCACAAGGTCATGGTCTGACAATAAATCGCTTGGCGTAGCCTGAGGTCCATTTTGTGCGGACCAAACGGGTGCAAATGTGCCCACGTGTCAACAGCTACGCTACAATATTTCCACGGTCTTGCCCCTTACCATTTTTTCGTGGTCTCGAGCACGTCGCTGGGGTAGGGACCCCCGACGGCAAAGAAGCCCAATATGAAGCCAAATAAGATGCTCTGGACAACGTACTGCGGCACACTCCGATGTCATCGATTTTTGGGCCTTAACGCTACCACGTGCATAGCATCTGCATACCATCACGCCTTTGACGACTGCATTCCGCAACAGTAAGTAATCTATAAATACCCACCTGGCCCTGAACCCAGCCTCGCTATGAGGCTTGATTACAGCAAGCTTCCAAACGACGACACAAACGACCCGTTCGGCGCAAAATTCCATTCCCACCAGCGCCAGCATCAATCAATCGCCCTCGTCGACCGACCATTCCTCGCCTCAAAAACGCCGTGCGCCCTCACGTGCGTCTGTCTGCCGCGCATGCGCGCCAGTCGGCTGCCGCGGTGGCACGTCCACTCACCGAGTCTGTCGACAGCGTGCGGAAGCACGGCGTTGACATATGGCCTGAAGTCGGTCTTCATCCGGTCCACCAGCAGGCCCAGGATCTCCAGGCCATTCTGCGACACCTGCCGGATGGGTAATAGACTGTTGTCATGTTCACTCGGTTGTCGTCAAGAACAGATGTTAATTTAGCGAACGCCTTGCGTCAAACCTTACTTCAGTCAGCGCAACACTTCAACCCTACTGACACTAGCATTGACCAATCACCATCCTCTTCCTCTGCCACCACCACCACTACCATTGAGAACTCCCGCAGAAGACGGAATGGGCGCACTTGGCGTTGCCGCTGATACGGTGTTAAAAGCGGAATCCCCTTCAAGCATCCGCACGGCTTCAACATCGAGCGAGCTGCGCTCTCACTCCTAGACATGCATCCGTCGGCTCGCACTAACGGCGAAGAGCGTGGGCCGAGCGGACGGCGCGGTGACCCGTGCCGCGGCGTGAGCGGACGCCGCACGCCCGTTGACGGCGGGCCGGGGTGCGGCCGTCACCGCCGAGACGGATCGGGCGGCGTCGCGGTGAGGGCGCGCCGTCACAGCACGGGCCCTCGCCGCCGTCCGCCGAGTGCCCGGCCAGCCGTGTTCGACCGAGAACAGCCGTGCTGGTGACACTGCCCGACACTGAGGCCGGCCCAACAGCCCGGCCTCATGTCTCTCACCA
>NW_023597040.1:77500-78552 GCF_011947565.3 Pollicipes pollicipes
AGCTCGAAGGTCACCTGGTCTTGCGCTGGAATGCTTCGCGGGTTGTGTCACGCCGTAAACCAGGCAAGGTTGTTGGCTCCTTTCGAAACTGTGAGGCATATCTTACAAGTGAACACGCTAGCATTTAGCACTGTATGATTTGAAAGTCATCGAATTGAGTTAAAGACCTTTAATACCAGGACGTATTGGCTAAACGACGTTGCAATGTTAAATGACGATTATGTTCAGGATGCTCCACATTTCAAACTGTCCTCATCAACTTATAATGCCGAAAAACCAGAAGCTGAAGGCCTTTCCGTCTTATATCTCACATTAAGCGCATTAGGCACAGTACACACGTGTTATCACGAAAAACATCTTAGTGGCTCTTCATTCACGTCTGAATTACTTACAATCTTTGTTTTCTCAGTGAGCAGTAATGTGTCAAGCAATCACTCAAATCCAGCGTTAGTGAAGATGCAAGTGCATGAGAAGACTACCAAGGTGAGTTACCTTTTCGAGGAATATCCTGGTGGACATCTTCCTTGAAAGCCCGGTCGAAACTCATTCATCTCGGTTCTGCATCCAGGCAATGAATGGCACGCCAACCGACCGGAATAAGGTCAACAGCAGCTTTACCGAGGATTACGGCGCCACTACCAGAACGACAGCCGAAAAATGAGTGCTGCACCACGTTATAAGGTTGGTGGCTGGTCCCGGCTAACCATCCGAGGTTTGCCGGGCAATGCCTGCCCGACCACCGTCGGTTGACGGGAATGTGGCTGATAGAAAAGTGGACCGTGAGAGCCGACTGTTGGCAAAAGAGGTGAGTAACAGACCTTAAACCCATCGAATGCTGTAAAATGCTGTAGTTTGCAAAAAGGTATGTAAAAGCATATTTCACGGTTCAAAACGCTGGTGATACGCACACCATACACGGGAACTCCGGGCTATCAACACTGCCACGGTGGTGTCCACGTAGCTGAATTGGGGGGGGGGGGGGGGGGCGGGGGCGACGGACAAGTGATGCATGAAAGCAGCAGGAATCGTATTAAAAAACACTGCCATCTGGC
>NW_023597040.1:79552-202490 GCF_011947565.3 Pollicipes pollicipes
AGAGGCTGACTGGAAAAGGAGACCCGCACGTCGTAGCACTGAAATGGAAACAAAACCGTAGAAGTCGACCCGGGCAGACAAAGCACAGAGCAAGCAGGTCGCGCACTCGCAGCCCTTCACCCGACGCCCGGGCTCATCAAAACATGGGTCTCTTTGCTAACGATTCGACGCTGGAGCTTGCATAAGTGTTTGTGAGCTCACGTTTGCCCGCGCAATCACGGGGCTTGACGCTGACGTCCGCCGCATCGGGCTGCCGTAGCGCTGCCCAACATACCAGCGGGCCCGTCTCACCCGCTCTCCGTGCCCACCCACTCCCCAGCACCAAGTAATGAGCACCACCCACCTCATTACGCCAGCCTCTGAGCGCCACCAGGCCCTCCTGGCCGCGCCACCCACCTCATTACGCCACTCTCTGAGCGCCACCAGGCCCTCCTGGCCGCGCCACCCACCTCATTACGCCAGCCTCTGAGAGCCACCAGGTCCTCCTGGTCGCGCCACCGCTCCAGCAGCTGGGCCATGGCCTCTGAGCGGGCGGCGGGCGTGTCCAGCACGGGGTCCAGCGTGACGGCGCTCTCGGACACGTGGAAGATGGATGCAGCGCCGACCAGCGGCAGCAGCTCGGCACGCACCAGGCCCACTGTGTGGCCAGCCACCACCAGCGGCAGCGTGCCGGAGCGCAGCCCATTATCTAGTGGACAATGGGACAACTGAGTTATGCTGCCCGGAGGAGGGCTGCCGGCTGATGGATAGACAATCTAGCAGGGAAGTTCCGCAGGGTAAGTAAATGGGGCTGAGCAGAGAAAATTGGCCTTACCTCTTTACAAAATTGTGGAGAATAGTGTTCTTTCTGGATTTCATCTACTTTATCCTTGGTATCTGCTTGGGTGGTGGGGGTGCAACACCTCATGCAGTGGGGCATATATTCCCTAAAACCCAGATTATACAAACATGATTTATTTCTCCTGGACCATACTGCATGGGTGCCTTCATGTTTTTGAAACAAATTTGTTACAAACTGTTATCAGCCAATACCTCATAATATAAATATTTAAGCCATGTATTTCATTCTTCATCTTCACTGAAAGCAAGATCAATATAAAATGGCTGATCTAGGCACAATAAAACAACGTAATGAGCTGTGAGCCGACCATGAGGCACCTAATGCACACGAATGTCCACAATAGGTACTGTGACAGACAGACATACAGGGCATTGTGAAAAATTCACCAGCCAAGCCGAATCTGCACCTTTCAGTGAATTGTAGGATCCAACACAAGAACTTACCTTCAAATAAAACACAATTGAATTTCCGGGCGAGTGCAAGAAATTTGCTCTTGTCCATTTTCACAGCCGGTCCGAAGTTCAGCGGACACCTGGATAGGCACCGTGTTAATGACAGATCGCGAAACAAACTGCTTGTAGCAGACAACCCACTTGACCCCGGGATGCTCGGGCCTAGTCTAGACGGATAACGACTACCTGCCCTTTTATACTAACAACAGCTGAACCCTCATTTATACGACCTGCGAACAACGCACACGCACACGCACACGCACACGCACATGCACATGCACACCACACGCACATGCACACGCACACACACACACACACACTTCCCCCTATCCCCCAGACGCACTCTTCAATCCCCGACAACATTGGACATCACAAACCAACACCCCACTTGTCACTCCCAACAACCCCCAGCTCTGAATACGGTACTAGCCAGGGTCCAAAATCTAGTATAAGATGTGGCAGCAACGGCGCACATTTCATGATCACCCGATATAGTCCCATGTCAACACGAGCCCGAGTAGCCGCTTGGATACCCTTCGCTCGGGCGGGGTGAATCAATATGCCCCCCCCCCCCCTGAAATATCAGGAACTAAGAGAGCTAGAGACACTAAATTTACGGGATGTGTTGACCTGTACGTGAACTCACCTAGACCACAGTTCGAGGCTTCTAGGTCATGACCTTGGGGTGAAACAAGGTCAAACAAGGTAAAATTACAGGTTGGTTTCCAAAGGGCTTCAGAACCTGGATAAACTGTTCTAAGCAAAAGTTCACATGTTCATATAAGGTTGGTGGACCTTGTTTGACCTTCTGAAATTCATGAACAAAATCATACAAGAATTAATTGGGTTTTGCAATATGAATAAGCGACGAAGATTACGCTAGGCAGTAGGTTCCCAAAAACAAAATGTTGACCTTGGTCGTTCTATGTCAGTGCCTATTCCAAACCTTTAAGAAGTTCATGTAAGGTGTATAATGCCGTTCCTGTTATCAATAACTATGAAATAAGCATCAGGAATGCCCCATACAGCAAGCCCTAGAGAAATAAAGCAGGCTGGTTTTAACATTGGCGTGACCTTCATACCGGACCATAGGCCAATGTAATTTTTTATTCAATTGTTGTGTTGCGTAAAAGTATCTCAGAGATTGTCTGGCTTAGTCCAACACTCCGTAATTAGATAAGATTGAGCGATTCCCTCGAAACTGCCTTCGCTGAAAGCATGGCCTGACTTCGACCTACCATTGGGTCATTGACCGTACAAAGTACATCTAAATTGTTTCATGTCAAACGATCCGCTATTCAACTGTCCACGGCTGTGCAAAACGGCTACGCTGCGCTGTTTGGAAACCTTCCGGAAAACTTTCGGGGGGTCCCCCACTCGATCGCGTGTTAAAATGCAACTTTGCAGGTCACTGATTTTCTTAATTTTGAACATACATATGCATACAAAGTACATTTAATGAAGCTTGAACAATTTTCTTCTTCAATTTCGAGGTCAGTAAGTTGCGCCATGGCGCTCCTTTTCGAGCTATTGGGTAAAGCGTAGACTCATACCCACGATGCGATGGCTAAGCGTGGGACCGAATCTTGTCTCCGCCAACTCTTTTCAGCAAAGTTGAGAAAGAAACAGAGTGAATACGGCCACTGATTGCGGCCACATATATATATATATATATATATATATATATATATATATATATATATATATATATATATATATATCCTACACATGTGCCACTGTGCTGTGGAATATGTTTGAGAGTTAGCACAAGAATATACCAGATGTGTTTTAATATCTATAAAGTATGCTTGATAGGTGTAATGCAGCTACCGGGCTTACAGGCAACAACCTGTAGCACGAAGGCGCATAGCTTTATTGCGTCCGACGTAATGAAACCATCGCGACAGTAGCCGCCCAAAGCCGGCCATACCCAGCGCAAGCCGGAATTAGGACCAGGCACTGCGCTAGGGGTTTTAAGTTGTGGTGCTGGCAAACCACTGCTGCGGCAGGGCTGACAGTGCCGCCTCACGGCCAGCACAGCAGCGATGTGACACGGCGACATTGCTGCTGCCTGCCGTCCATCGACGCTCCGGCTGTCCCGCCGACGGCGCCGTCTCAGACACCACGGGATAGTGCGCAGTAAGGAACCGACGGTTTCTTCAAAAGAGGCGCCCGCACGAGTTACTGAAGTAGAACCAGCATAAACGGACTGCCACCGTGTCGCCGGTGCCGTCGCCTTTCCAATGCTGAGGTCCTGGTCATCAACCGAGGTGCCGGTCGGAGGCTGGGGTAGTGGATGTGTTGGCCCGTCATGTTATGCCGAACTGTATCATGTATCGATCGACTCGACTCGTGAGTCGCACACGTCTGCAGAAAGCTGTTACTGCCATACGAATGCAAGGCACTGTGTCTGCCATGGTCTTTGAACAGCAAATGTGCTGGCTATCTGTTAATGGCTCATGGGCAAATTGTGTGTCACAATGACAACTGATGACCTTGAACTCTGCAGAATCTCTCCTTCCCAACCACTGGACCCTGTGGATAGTCTGCCATAATGGATGCATGTTTCTCAAGTCTTGGGAATAGAGGCATAATTCTGCAAAATAAACTCAGATGCAAGTCCTGTATCCTGTATGGTTTAATTGCATAAGATTTGGCATAACTCACAAAGGTATTTTATCCTACCATCCAACCGCAAATTCCAGGAACAATTTAAACCATTGCACCTGCCAACTACAATATTTGCTGGTTACACTGGGTGCATTTGCCAAGAACAGGTCATGTAATAAAAGACTTGGGTTGCAGACAAGTGCATCTGGCAATTGCATTTGTGATGAAGTCATGCCCCCCCCCCCCCCACACAATGTTGACATGTACCCAACTAAATATTGGTTTGCCCTTCTCATATTGTTGCTTGAATGGTACAAAAGTCTAAAGCAAAATTTAAACATTGCACAATGGCCACCTACTCAGGGCATTCATTTGATGGCAGTAGCTGGACTATTGGATAAATGAAACAAAAACTACAAAATGAAAATACCACTTGGTCAAAATGAAGTGTTCCAATGTCAATGCGAAACATAGACTGCTTAGGGGTAAGGCATGAGATAGACAAGCCCTCACCACAGCCCACTAATTATGGACATATGCTTATACTCCTGATCTGGAAAGCTCAGAACCCTTGCAACTCCAAGCAAGCTGAATCATACTAACAAAATTCAACCATTTTACATCAAATGACCTACCCTAAGCAGGCTGATAAATTCCCTCAGAGAAGTATCATAACAGACACATGCATAAGATAACATCATAAGAAATGTCTCAATTATCTTCCATTGCCATTTATTTCCCATGACAGATTCAAACATTATCTTGCAAAAGTAATGAATCAGTATAATTTGGTACTTGGCCTATCTTGCAAGTGATAACATTTGTAAAGATAACAGTGTATTGCTATGTTTGCATGTGTTGAATATACTGAAAGACCAATCATTAATAATGATAAAAATGGCTGAATATATTCCTATTTCAGGCTGAACAAGATAGCAATTTTCCAGCTGCTACATTCATATAACTTAGAACACCCTGAACAACGTGCTATCATGCAGCGCTCAACAGCCAGTAGCCTATATATGCATGCCTATATATTATACCATATATGTATGCCTATATATGCAGTCACACAGTTTCATAACTGACTCACTGCATATTAACTGGGTCACCGATCAATGATGCAGAATGATCCAAGCGAGTCACTAATGTGTAAAATAAGCCGTAATATTGATTGGGCACAGAAACAAACATATATCAGTCTTACCTAGATGCCTGTTGAAACTGCTCAAACGACCCGACCCCCGCAGCTTTTTTATTCTCCACCCACCGCACCCAAGGTCGTAATTCACCGTACTTCGCCAAACATTGAGCGTTTTACGACTGATGAACGCAATTTCATGGAATCGCAACAACTACGCCAAAGATGCCGCCAGCTCAGTAACTGCCAACTTTTGGTACAGCATTCCAACTCTAGATTTGATTCCAATTCTGGTATACTTATAGTATGCTTCGATACCTACTAGGCAAACACTTTTGAGAAGCTAGTGCCCTATTCCCCTGCCCAAAACTGGCTCATTCTTACTTGCGGCGGTTTTCTTTATGAGCACGGCTCAGCGCTACCGCTTCCGCCCTGGTATGTAGTGCGTTCCAAGACGCGTTTCTGGGCTGGCGGGTGGAGAAACGGTTCTAAAAAAATATGAATGCTTAGTGTGATACGAGCCTTCGCCTGGGCTGCACCAACCCACGAGAAGACCCTGTCTTGATAATTTGCTGTTGGGTTAAGCGCAAGAAAGGGTTTCATCCGACATTTGCGAAATCCTATGCCATAAGTACAGAATTGTACGGAACTGGGCTATGGGATGCAAGGCACGCCCCCCCCCCCCCCCCCCTCCGGCTTATGCGGACGTGACTTGAACACCAATTGTTCGGTATCGTTCGATCGTTCAACACGCATCCGTCGGCTGCTGCTATATTTTGAGGTTTGAATATCGGGCCAGGAAGAGGACATACGCGTCCTCTCCTTGGCGTCGCTCGCGAGACAACTGCCCCCGGTTACCGGGCGGCGCGGCCCCGCACAGGACACGACACATGTGGCGCAGTTTCCGGGCTGGCCGTAGGGCCGGGGCCGCAGGGCCGGTAAACAAACAAAACAAATCTAAAGGGAAACTCGACAGGGGACCGAGAAATGGAGAAAAAACAGAAGCTCAGAGACAGGACAGCAAAACCGACCTTTCACAAAAAAGGAAACCGTGGTAAAGGCGATTTGTACGGAACACCAATGACTGTTCAGTTTGTGTCCAAATGACAGTTCGGCTTGATACCGAACTGACAATAATTGGTGAATGATACTTGTAAAAGCGGTGAGAAAGTTGCCGGAATGATATTAAGCCGATATGCTGCAATGACGGTGGCAAAACGGGGGGTGCGGCGCTCGTAAAAAAAAAAAACTTCTTAAAAATTTAGTTAATGCAAAACATTTCATCCCCCATGGTGGCGGGTACGACTTCGCGTTTCGGCATGAAGCGCTTGTGGGTTTCGGCACGTGCGTGGGCGTTTCGGCCGGACAACGGACCAGTAGCATCCTTGGGTGGGCACGGGTTCCAGGAGCGCAACCAGAGACGTGGGCAAGGGGGGGCAACAGGGTTGACAAAGGGCCCCGCTGTTAGTAAAAAAAAAACACATATATATGTGTATATATATTATATATATATATAGATATATTATATTGGCTATAATAAACACAAGACTGATAACATATAGCATATATTACCTATTGTTACCTTTTATAACTGAAGTGGAGGTAAAAAAAAACCGCAAGATCAATTCTGCCTGACGTTTTTAAATTCAACGAACCGAAGAAGTCATGCATTAAATGACTGCATGACATAATCGATGGTGCTTTTCGTCTTACGATAGTCTGGTGGACTGTTTTTAAACCGATATAGGACGAAGAAACTTTGCCAGAGTTTTTTTCTGGATTTTACAGATATACTAGGGACCATGTGAATATAGATCATAGCTAAAAATTGGTCAACATCTTTTATTGCCTTGATTAAGCCATGCTTGTCTGCAAATGTTCAGCATTCAGTCAGAATCGATTGGTGGTACAAATTTTGTACGCAGGTTTGAACGTGCCCGCTCGCAAATCTTACAAAAACCTCGACGCCAGGCGTTGCAGCCTCCTCAGGCCGCGCAGCATCGGCCCCGCGACCAACACTAGGCTGTAGCCTACAGGTGGACGAAAAAGATGATGCATTTGAAAGAAGTACCTTTGAGCGCTTTAGGACACAAAATAGCACATATAGAGATATTCCGGGTGCACATTTCACCTATGTCATTTTTAGATTTATGATAATAAGAGGTTGGCTTGTACAACACCGCGAAATGGTCCTGGAATCTGGTGGTGAAATTGGAAGAGTAAAGCTAAAATTTCTTTTTGTCTTGCTACTGTAGATGTTAAGCTGTCCGCAGGACAACCACACAATTGTAAAAAAATGATTTGCTCAGTGTAATCTTTGAACCGTACGGCTTGATTTTGAAAGGAATTTAGAGACATCATTTTGCGATGGTCGTTGTTGCGCGATCCTCTGGCCGATCCGGAACCCCGTAGAGGGATGCATTATATCGCATTGGTCCACTCCCTGACGCGGGGGCCTTCTGACCCGCGCAGCTGACCCCGGACCGACGTATGAACTATCATTGACGCAACAACATCCCTGACAGCCGCAGGTGGTCAAATAATTGGCACATAGATCCGCGTTCGGCTTAACGGGCCCATTCTGCAGTTGGGTCGGAGGGACCAACGTTTGGTACGGGGGCCCTGACTGGCACAGCACCCTTCATTGCCTCAGCATGACCACTCATCAAATGTTTCATTAAATCGTCAGGAGGCCCCAACCAACGCGGGAGGCCCTTAGTCATTCGGGCTCCCGTCCCCGTCCCTGCTCGCAAATCTTCCCCTGGCCGATTCGAGGCCATTTGTTGATACAGATACCCTGTTGGGCACTGTGGGCCCCTGAGCGATATAGAAGTCCCGACTGATGTAAATCGCCCGCCCGGCATTGTCCCTTCTTGGGAAATGGGCCCCCAGGACTCAAATCAATTGGGAGCCCACTGTTCGCTGTTCGTGACTTCTGGCCGAAGTAAAGGAGCGCTCTATCTCAGGGGTCCCTATCGGTGTCAGCCATCTGTTACTAACATCTGAGATCACTGCCCCAGGATCGGGCATTATTTGCCCCGGGACCACCGCCCCAGGATTGGGCATTATGTGTCCCGGGATCACTGCTGCGGGATTATTTGATTGGGAGGTGGGTCCTCAGGACCATACCGACACGGAGCCAACTATGCGGTACTGGTGGTACCTGACCGAGACATGGGCCCATATCGATTTAAGGGGTCCCCGATCGGTGCACAGGGTCCCTGGCCGTTATTTGAGAGTCCGCCTTCATAGGCTGGGGCCTCCGAATCAGACTCCGACTAGCCGTTTGTGCCCTTAGACCCTGCAATCGGGCCCTTGATCATCGGACCCTCTTCGGCCCTCCTCAGTCACTGCCTGTGGCCGACTCGGGGCCCTTGCCAACACAGGGCCCCTGTAAGGCTCTGTAGGGCCCCGACGAAATATAGGCTCGTGTCGACTCAGTGGGACCTTGACCAGTGCGCAGGGCCTTCTGACTGGCATTGGAGTGCCCGGCCCTGCGGACCGAGGTCTCTAGATGCGACCTCCGGCCGGTCTTCCGGGCCCTTAATCGTAGGTTCCGAGGGCGCCGAAGGGCCCCGCGGAACCCATAGCGGGAGCACGTGCCTCCTGTGCCCCCCCCCCCCCCCCCCCGCTGCCTGCGTTACCGCACAGGCATTGCTGGGGTTCAGGGCATCGCTGTATGGAGGCGCCGCGCCCCTCGCCGGCACCGTCTGTCGAGCGATGTTCTAGCCCGTAGGCGACGGCGGGCGCCCCCTCCGATCTCTCCTGTTCGCGGGAATGACCGCCGTTGAGGCATGTGACCTCTTAACCGCGGGGCATGTGAAATCCGGAGCACAGATTTCGAGTCACTTCATGCTGTGGCGTCCCCGGAATAGGTCCTTAGCAATGTTGGCAAAATTCACAAAGAATGGACTCTAAGACGCAGCATGGATTCTGCAATTTCTCCTGGGCAACGGAACAACTTAGCGCTGCAGCACCTCAGGCGACGTCTCAGTTTAACATATATTGTTAATTTCAGTTCGTCATACCCGTACCAGCCTAGTTCTGAGCACAAGGCCAATGCTGGATCGTCCTGGTTGACACCACAACTGGGTAATGACAATACTTCAGTTAGCGGCAGCTCACTCGACGAAGAAGCACTAGGCAGCACCACAAACGGGATCTCACAGAATCCGAACCGGGATGGCGAGGCGCAAGCTGCCTGCGTTGCGGCCGTCACCTGGAAATCCGTCCCTATCGATATCGCGGGAAAGCTCAGAGGGCATGAGGGTGTCTGTTAAAGCGTCATCTAATCTCAACATCGTTTGATTATGGTGTGCGCGTGCGTGCGTACGTGCGCGCGCGCTTGTGTGGGGGAGGTTCTCATGCGTCGTCATCGTTTGCATATAATCACGGAAGTATGGCAAGCTTTTAAGCAAATGTAGCATTACAACTTTACTAGTTCTATTATCGATGCGGGTCTCGCTCTTTAGACAGTGAGGACCGTGTAAACCAGCGGGCCAAATAATTATAGGTGACGATCTCTTATGAAATGCTCTCGGTTAGCAAATAACTCGAGCTGCTTTGCAAATGTGCACCACTTATCTGCCCGATCCGCCGCGTATCTCCCTCTTTCTCTGCGATTCGTGGCCGGCTAACCTGCGCGGAGCACGGCTGAGGCCCGCCGACAGTTTGTTATACTGATCTATTTTCATAATACTCCAAACTTGCATTTCCATCGCGCCTCTCACCGGCTTAGCTGGGCGTATCCGTGTGTTTGCTCTCGGCGGGCGAGGGGCGATGTACGTCCGGAGCGTTCGTCAACGGTCCAAAGCGCTGCACAGCCAAAACTGTCGACTGCTTCCCACTCATGGGAGAAACCGGCGAGTGGGCATTCGGTGTTTATTATTAGTCCATTCGGGTCCGCTACATAGCTTAGCTCATTGAAAAGGGGTAGTCATAACGATCGAGTGCTTCGATCAGCAGATGTAGCGCTCCACGTCTGCGACAATGCTGCCTGTCGGGGTCGGGCACGACCCCTCACACCGAGCCGGCGCATCAACTGACCCTGTCAGCTGATATGTCAAGGCCACCCTGTGCGTCGGCGCCCTCGGCCAGCACGACCGCGCCGCGCGCCTGGACGGGTGCCATCACAGTCAGTTGAGGGCGCGCCACCGTCATAACTCCCGCCCCATCCTGCGCCTCTCTCAAACACTGTCCGAAACACCACCGTCGGATTGCATACTCACAATGGCGCGCTCACACGTTCGTGTTCGCTATCCACACTTCCTTCTTCCATTCGCATAACTTCCACCTGTCCAGCATTACGGGATCATCGAAAGCGTGTCAGGCCGTGGCAAAGTCGCACAGCAACGTTAACGAGTAAGCCAGCAGTTCCCAGCTGCACAGGAAGCTGCCTCGCACGCAGACACCCGCCTACTACGAACAACGGGTCAGCGCCTGCCCCAGCACACGCACATGTCTCGTCAGCCATCGCTGGAGCGGACGGCGACGCGGTGCCAAGCTATCATGCGTGGAATGGAACGCTCCCGCCACACACCGACACGCCGTGTGGCTCTCGAAGGGCCCCCATGTGTCATGTGTGGGTTAGAACACACAGCCGAGTGGGCCCACGGTGTCATGTGTGAGTTAGAACACACAGCCGTGTAACAAATCTCCGCCGGGAATGTCCTCCCAGGAATGTACGTCAGTTCACGCGCACGAAGCGCCTTCGGAATGACAACACCACGCCGGCGCCTCGCCGACGCTGCTGCGGCGACCAGCGGCCGCCCGGCGCTCCAGCGCACACCGGCGCCGTACCTCCGCTCATACCCGCTATGGCAGACGTGCGCTCACCGCGCGCTGACCCGCGCCATGCGCGCCCCGGCGCGGCGGCCAGCCGCTACTTGGGCGAGCCGGGCTGGCCGGTGGGCGACTCGAGCGAGCCCTGAGACCGCTTGATGTACAGGCTGAGCAGCTTCATCTTGGTGGCGTTGAGGGAGGCGAGGTGGGGCTGCATGGCCTCCTCGCCGCACAGCGTGTGGATGGTGACCATGCAGAACACGGCCGCCTTGCGCACCGACGACTCGCTGTTGTCGTACGCCTGCGACGGGAGGCACCGTCAGTGGGCAGCGGGGAATACAGACTCGGTGTCTGACAGAAGAGTGCAGACCATCCGCCCAATGACAGCCCGCTGCTGAAGGTCAGCGTGAAGGCCAGACAACAGCAACTCGAGCGAACGGTACAAGTCCAAGCCCACACTGCGCGCATAAACTCGACCAGGCACCGGGCAAATGAAAACAAGACCACGCCATAGGTAACGTCGCACCCACCTCAGCACACCCGGCCCATCAACCCCTCGTCCTTCCGTCCCCTTCCAGCGCCCACCCCCACCCG
Source organism: Pollicipes pollicipes (assembly GCF_011947565.3). Lineage (NCBI taxonomy): Eukaryota > Metazoa > Arthropoda > Thecostraca > Pollicipedomorpha > Pollicipedidae > Pollicipes > Pollicipes pollicipes. The sequence continues at coordinate 90,972 of NW_023597040.1, forward strand.
CGTCACCTTCAGCAGGCTGGGCATGATCTCGGGCAGGAAGCCGAGCACTAGCTCGCGGTTGTGCTGCTCCACCAGACGCGTCAGAGTCTTGATGGCCGCCTGGTTGACCGGGTAGCGGCCCGTCTGCACCAGGCCGTTCAACACGCGCACCACGCTGTCGGGCGGCAGGCGCCCGGCCATGGCGGCGGCGCACTGCTCGGCAGCGCGCACCACGTCCCGCTCGCTCGGCTCACAGTGCGCGTCCAGCACGCGCACGAACACCAGCTCGATGTACGGGTGGAAGAGCGGCGCCACGCAGTCGCGACGCAGCATCTCGGTGAAGGCCGAGAGCACGAGCTCGCGCGCCGGCCCGGCGCCGTCGCGCAGCGTGTCCAGCAGCGGCCGCAGCAGATACCTGTCGTCAGACGGCGGTCAGGGACGTGGCCGGGGCGCTCGGAGCCAAAGACCGGATGAGACAGGACAGTACGACGAAGGGACACATTGCGGGTATTCTGAACACAGTAGACAGCAAAACGCACTATAGCTAGACGCAACCAAGGTGGATATTCGGGAGAACAGAACGGGATTGTAATGGACGAGCAGTGGTGGGAAAAAGACAGCGAACAGCAAGGACCTCGCATGGAGAAAGGACCGCACCACGCCACGTAGCTCAAAAGAGCACACATTTATCACAACCGGCTTCCAAAGATTGCAACTCGTGATGGCTGCTTACACCTAATGCGGGCCACGCGGCGCTCAAGAAATGACTTGCAACAATACTGCGTTAAAGGCACCAAACGACGCATGAAAACTGTACGGCCGTCCCTCCATCAGCCGCCCACCTGCCCGGCTCCCCAGCCAGCTACTGACGGCCTCGGTCTGTCCTCGGCTTTCAGCCAGCTGTGGACCGCTCGGTCCGTTCCCCGGGCTCCCCGGCCAGCTGTGACCGCCTCGGTTCCGTCCCCAGCTCCCGGCCAGCTGTGGACCGCCTCGGTCCGTCCCCGGCTTCCTCAGCCAGCTGTGACCGCCTCGGTCCGTCCCCAGCTCCCCCGGCCAGCTGTGGACCGCCTCGGTCCTCCGTCCCCAGCTTCCCCAGCCAGCTGTGGACCGCCCTCGGTCCGTCCCCGGCTCTCCGGCCAGCTGTGGACCGCCTCGGTCCGTCCCCGGCTCTCCGGCCAGCTGTGGACCGCCTCGGTCCGTCCCCAGCTCTCCGGCCAGCTGTGGACCCGCCTCGGTCCGTCCCCGGCTCCCGGCCAGCTGTGGACCGCCTCGGTCCGTCCCCGGCTCCCCGGCCAGCTGTGGACCGCCTCGGTTCGTCCCCGGCTCCCCAGCCAGCCGTGGACGGCCTAAGTCCGTCCTCAGCTTCCCAGCCAGCTGTGGACCGCCTCGGTCCGTTTTCAGTTCCCCAGCCAGCTGTGGACCGCCTCGGTCCGGATGCCGGCGGGTGCGGGTGCCGCCTTCTCACCTGAAGTGCTCGCTCCAGAGCCGCTCGGAGCCCAGCTTCGCCAGCCGGCAGACGGTGATGAGGGCGGCGCGCCGCTCGGGCGCCGCCGGCTCCGGCGGCCGCTCCACGTTCAGCTCGGCGCGCACCGACGCCACGAGCGCCTTGCTCGTCGGCCGGCGGCTCGCCGGCGGCGGGCGGCCGGCCGGCCGGCGAGCCGCGTCGCTCCAGCGGCAGCGACATCTGGCTGATACCCGAGTCCTGCGACGTCGAGTCGCGCTCTCGCTTCGTACCGTCCGGGCCGTCCAGGCCGCCGCCCGGTATCTCGGCCGGACCGCGGCGCAGCGACCTGGGCAGTACAGAGAGTTAGGGTGGCGAAAGGTGGGGGGAGGCGGTACATGACCCCGGGTTAGCGGTACGGAGGGTCAGGGGTGGCGGGTCGTGAGAGGGGGCAGTACAAGACTTCGGGTCAGCGATACGGAGAGCCAGGGTGGCGAAGGGTGAGAGGAGGCGGTGCAAGACCCCGGGTCAGCAATACAAAGGGCCAGGGGTGACGAGGGCGAGAGGAGGCGGTACGAGACCGGCGAGTCGGCGGGCCTCCATAGCCTGGATGGGGCTGGGGCCGCATACCTGCGGGCAAACGCTCAATACCAATGAGAGGCGTGGAAGTGGCCAATTCGGCGGGGACAGCACCTGCTGCTCCCTGCCTCTGCTGGTGGCTACAGGTGGTCCACGCGAACAATAGGTGGGCGAGGCTAACCGAGAGGACCGCTAACCCAACCAGCCCAACCCAACTGGCTGATATCAGCTTTCCCGCTAACCATTGTTTGTGTATTACTGCTTCAGGGTGCATCAAATATTTACATACCCCAAGCTGAGCAGGATGGGCGATGACATAAGCACGCCCTCCGAAACGCGCCCAGGCCGGCGCCCTCCGCTCCAGCCGCCCACCTGCTAATCTCCTCCGGATGGAGGTTCTCCGCGTCGCTGGGCGCCAGGCGCGGCCGCGCGGGACCGCGCGGGCCCGGCGAGCCGCCATTGGACGAGCAGGGCGAGCGGGCGCGCATCAGCGCCGCCGATTGGTCCACGCTGGCCCGCCGCCGCATGTGCTGCTGCATGATGTCGGACGCCGTGTCCTGGCCGAGGCAGCCGCGTCAGAGGTGGGGCGGCGCAAACGTTCGCAAGCGCGGATTACGCGGACAGAATCTGAGGCTTGGCAAGCCGTGGACGTTCGCAGGTACGGGTTGCGCGACGACGTAGAGCCTGAGGCTTGACAGCAGCCAGCCGTGGTGAGTCAAACGCTGCCATCAGTGGACATGCCGACCACCCTCTGTTACTTGGAGGGAGAATACTACTGGCCCGTAGCCCCAGCCGTTCCACCTCACCTGGTACATCTTGGATAGCTGCGACAGAAGCATAGTGAACTCGGCTGTGTTCAGGTCGAACATGGCTACGATCACTGCTTTGGCACCGTTGCGTGTCTCCACCGACTTCTGGTCGCTCGTCCAGCCGATGATCTGCCGACAGTAAGCCACTCCGGTCAGGGCGCTGTACACCACCCAGCCCAGTGACACATTTAACCACGAGGAGCCGCCAGTGCTCCTGGTGGTTAAATGTGGAGCTACCGAAATGCTGAAATGCTCCGCAAGGTGGAACTGCCGAAATGCCGGTGTCACTTTCCCGTACCCTAGCGGCAGCCCCTGTCACATCTCGTACCCTAGCGATAGCCCCTGTCAAGCCCCGTACCCTAGCGACAGCCCCTGTCACATCCCGTACCCCAGCGATAGCCCCTGTCATGCCCCGTACCCTAGCGACAGCCGCTGTCCCATCCCGTACCCTAGCGATAGCCCGTCATGCCCCGTACCCTAGCGAAAGTTCCTGTCATGTCCCATACCCTAACGACAGTCTCTGTGAAGTCCCGTACCATAGCGACAATCCCGGTCATATTCCGTATCCTAGCGACAGTCCCTGTCATATTCCGTACCCTACCGACAGCCCCTGTCACATCCCGTACGTTAGCGACAGTCCCTGCCACGCTCCGTACCCTATCGGCAGTCAGCAGCAGTTTCCGCGCCTCAGCGACACCCAGCGACCAGCCCGTGCCTCGGCGACGGCCAGCAGCAGTGTCCGCGCCTCGCGACCAGCCCGTACCTTGGTGACGGCCAGCGGCAGGTCAGCGTCGACAGCGAACTCCGCCGGGTCCATGCTCTCGAGCAGGGCGCGCAGGTACCGCAGCGTGGCCGCCTTCACTTTCGTGTTGGGCGTCTGCGTCTGGTCCAGCAGGAAGCGGCACAGGCAGCGCAGCTGCATGCCGGCCGGAAATGACACCCTGCGACCGCCGGTCCACGTCAGACCCGAGCTGTCACTGTATATGTCTGTCTGGCTGTCTCCAGTCTCCGGGCGTGGCAGTTGTCATGCAGCAGCATCGGCGAAGCACACTGAGTGTCATCGGTGAGTTGTGCAAGCATGCTTTTGGCCGAAGAAGATTGTCCGTCCCCAAATCAGTACGACGCCCAATTTATCACAATGGTGGCGGGTTGAAGCTGATGCCACTGAGCAGCATAACGATCCACCGACGACGCAGACGCTCTGCCGCGCATCACACCACATCCCTGCCGTTTCCACCACCCCTGGCGGCGGCCAAACCACCAAGCAGCCGCAGCACGCCGCCGCCGGCCGCACAGGGCCGTGCCGGGCCGCGTCGGGCCGCACCGGGCCGCGCCGGGCCGCACAGGGCCGCACCGGGCCGCACAGGGCCGTGCCGGGCCGCGCCGGGCCGTGCGAACACACAGAGCGCCGCCCACCTGACTGTGTCGAGCGTGCGCTCCAGCTTCTGCACCACCGAGCCGAGCAGGTCGGCGCCCAGCTTGTTCAGCAGCCGCGTGATCAGGATGTACAGCCAATCGGCCAGGTCGTCGTGGTGCTGCACCACCAGCTCCTGCACCGCCTCCAGGAAGATGCTGAACACCTGCGACGGCACACAGACCGCATGATGATGCGCAGGGCCCACGCGGCACGGGGGAGGAAGGCATGGACAAGGAAGACAAGTATCTGACATTAACAGCAGCATGGTAACGGAACGGGAACGAAGTATGGGCAAACACCGACGTGGCCACAAATAACTTAAGACGGGAGAAACGGCAAAATGAACGAAAAAACTCCACTTTGTGCGTCTCCGTACAGGGGAGCATGCTGTTCACAAAGGCACGCTCGTCGCTTCCACTTCCCTGAACCACCAACTGCGCCAGCTCGACCCGTCAGCGCGTGCGCCCCAGACGCGCGGCCGGCCGCTGGGAGCCCACCTTGGTGTGCGTGTCCATGAACATCTTGGTGAAGAGCTCGGTGACGCGATGCAGCTCGGAGGCGGTCAGCATGCGGTTAGACCGCAGCACGGTGCGGAACGAAAGCAGGCCCTCCTTGCGGTCCGACCACTCGGTCGACGCGATCAGGTTGATCACTTCACTGACGTCCTGCGGGGCGGAGACGGCCGGGGATGAGCCGAGCTGGCCGGCTCGCCGCCCGTGCGCGCGCGTCTCGTACCGCTCGCCGGGTCCGCGGAGGGCCGGCGCTCTGGTCATGGGGAGCACGGGGCATCGCGGCGCGGGTCAACATGCGAGCGCGACGGCAGACTTCACGATCCGCGAGATGGTGCTGTCGGCACATGACACGCCGTTACGCAGCAGCCACTGACAACGCGATGAGCCTGGCGAGTTGTCTCACGGTGTGACGTTCTGTGACCTGTCCAACGCAGGCGGGTCCCGCCACGCTGAAAGAGGCGGGGGTCGGCGGACTGGGGGCCGGGGGTCCGAGGCAGGGGTACGTACCCGTCCGCTGGGCTCGCGCACGCTGCGCAGTCGGTTGGACTGCTGGCCGTAAGGCACCCCGGACCAGCCGCCGGCGTACTGCCGACGCCGCGCCGGGAGGCAGACGAGACACGGTCAGGCGTCGGCACACAGACTCCCGACAGCGGACCTCCGACACACGACACACCGACAACGGACACACCCGCGTCATACGAGAGACGCAGCGTTTCGGTCCGGCCGAGATCGGCCAGAGGACGCAATACAGCGGGCGAGGACTTCCTCTACAAACGGTGGGTGAGCCGGTAAGACCACGCGGATGGGTGGCGACACATTCAGACGCAAAACATTGCACGATGTAAGATGCTCACATCAGCAGGCGCTAATACCTGACGGAGTCAGGCTCAGCAAACGGCACAACCCGACGACAAAAACAAAAACCATCGCGTTAAGACTAGCAACTCGCCTCCATGACAACAACCAACCGTCCGCCGGCTCTGGAAGCCCCAGTCCCAGACAGACATTCGGTGCGGAGCAAGCCGAGCCCGGGAAGCCCAGCACGGCCTGGTCGATCGCCCCTCCCCTCCCGTCCCTTAATAAGGTCAGCACGAGGCAGAGCTGGACGGAAGGACAGAGGGAGGTCAGCACCGCCCAGCTGCCTCTCAGAGGTCCAGTGATCGATCGGCCGCGGCCGGTCCGACTCTGCGCGAGACGCCCCGCCGCCAGCACGGGGAGAGCTCGGAGCGCGCACAAACGACACGGACAGCGAGACGAGGGAGAGCGCGTGGGGGACGGCGAGAGCGAGAGAGGTGAGAGTGAGAGCATGGCGAGCCCGGACGAGAGAAACGGAAGCAATGGGGGCGAGTGGGGCGGAGAGAACATGCAGAGATGGGGCCCGGGTGAGGGTAGCGCCAGCGGGCGGAGAGAGCGAGGGGAGCACGCGCTACTCACATCGCGTCGGTGTGCCGAGTCGTAAGAGCGCTCCGAGCAGACGCTGCTCGTCTCGCTCTCGTCCGAACGGTCGTCACAGGAGCGGGCCGGCCGGGAGCGCGTCGTCGCCTGCGGACACATGGCCGCCCGTCAGTCAGCGGGGAACGGGGGAGGGGAAATGGACTGGGACCCGGACACGGACACGGACACGGACACGGACACGGAAACGGACACGGACACGGACAGGGACAGGGAAAGCGACAGACAGACAGGGACAGCGACAGGGACAGGGCCAGGGCCAAGAGACTGACAAGCGGACCGTTTCATCACAACCAAGGACAGGAACCGTGATGCCCCAACAGTGCGACGAGAGAAATGCTCTGCAGCTGAGTGCTGGGCTTTGACGGATGTGACAGAACATAGCCACAGCACCGCTGTGACAAACGTACATGGTGCGCCCCTGACCGAGACGCAGGTACAGAGCGTTCCCCAACGAACGCCTCTGCCGGCCAGCTCGCGAGGCGCAACCTCCGTAACAGTTGTCAAACAGACGCCGCAGGGCCCAGAGTCTGTCCTCGGCCGGTGTGCGGGTCAGCCGGGACCCGGCCGGGCCGGCGGCGGAGGCAGCGGGCGAGCCTCACCAGCGCGTCGGCCAGCGCAGACTCGGCGTCGCGGCTCTGCTGCAGGATCTTGTGACTCATGCCGGGCCGACCGGTGCCACCCAGGCCGGCCCAGCCGCCTGTCGACGGCCTGCCGACAGAGGACGGGTCACGCCTCCAGCCGGGGGGCGGCAGGTCGGTCATCAACGCGCCACCCAGGCCGACTACAGCGGACGCCGGCTAACGGTATTTACCAGGCGGAGTGAATGGCATATAGAACTACCTACGTCTTTCGAAGCGTGAAGTCGCGTCGGAATATCAAAAAGCCTAGCAGCCACGCCGTGCAGACCCAATACATAAACAGAGTCATCAGACGTGCCTCATCCCATCCGCCCGAGGCCGCTGATGGAAAAACCGGCCTTCGTACGGCCACTGAGGGTCGCAGACCCCATGCACACGTGACTGCAGCATACAAATTGAGCCAATTGGGGCATCCTGTGAGCAACAGGCTGTCTGAACAATCAGCCCACAGCCGTAAGCTGACCGTCGAGTGCTGTAATCGGCGTCATGCCTGACGGCCATCGCTGTGCCGCGGGCACAGCACGCTCCCCAGCCCGCTTGGCGGCAGCCTAGTCCCGCGACTGCACGGCGCCCGCACCTGGGCAGCGGCCACCGCCAGCTAACGTCCCGTCTCCCCTCCGCCGTCCGCCACTGACATCCTGCCCCCCCCCCCCCCCCCCCCCCACCCCACCCTGCCGCCCACCGCCTGCCGCTGACAGCTCGCCTCCCCTCCGCCGCCCGCCGCCCGTTGGAGACACCCAGCCTCCCTCCGCCGCCTGCTGCTGACACCCAGCCTCCCTCCGCCACCCGCTGCTGACACCCAACCTCCTCTCCGCCGCCTGGCGCTGTCATCCTGGCTCCCCTCCGCCGCCCGGCGCTGTCACCCAGCCTTCCCTCCGCCGTCCGCTGCTAACACCCAGCCTCCCTCCGCCGCCCGCTGCTGACACCCAGCCTCCCTCCGCCGTCCGTTGCTGACACCCAGCCTCCCCTCCGCCGCCCGCTGCTGACACCCAGCCACCTCTCCGCCGCTGTCACCCTGGCTCCCCTCCGCCGCCCGCTGCTGACACCCGGCCTCCCCTCCGCCGCCCGGCGCTGTCACCCAGCCTTCCCTCCGCCGTCCGCTGCTGACACCCAGCCTCCCTCCGCCGCCCGCTGCTGACACCCAGCCTCCCTCCGCCGTCCGTTGCTGACACCCAGCCTCCCCTCCGCCGCCCGCTGCTGACACCCAGCCACCTCTCCGCCGCTGTCACCCTGGCTCCCCTCCGCCGCCCGGCGCTGCCACCCAGCCTCCCCTCCGCCGTCCGCTGCTGACACCCAGCCTCCCCTCCGCCGCCCGCCGCTGGCGCCCTGCCTCCAGTCTCTCTAGCCTCCAGTCTCGGCCGCTCACCTGGCGCGCAGTGCGGCGGCGCCGGGCCCGGTGGCGGCCGCCCGGTGCGGCGACGGCTCGCGCGAGGTGCCCGTCGAGCGTGGTATGCCGGAGCGCCGCCGCCGCCGGCCCAGCGTCTGCGAGTCGACCGGGGACGCCGCCGCCGTCGTGTAGGTGGCGTAGCTGAGCCGGGAGGATGGCGAGCCGCTCCGGCTGCCCGCTGCCGAGGTCAGGTCAGGTCAGACCAGGGGGTACGGAGACGCACCAAAGGTGAGATGCGGCACACACAGCGTCCGCCGTCTGGATACATCGGCGTTCTTCCCACTTGGCAACATGCTTGCGGCATGGAGCCACAAATACGGGAGTCGTCTGCTGTACTATTCCGGAAACTTACTTTCCATGCCCGACTAAAGTAACGGGGAAAACGAGCCTTTCGGGTGGCGCAAGGCGCCAACCGACAAAATGCACTGACAGGTAAAACGTACCCGACACGGCATGCTCCAACACGCGGCTCTGGCTCACACCGAGAGTCCCGACTGAGCACAGCCAGCCTGGCATGCTGCCAACGCGCGAGGAGCACTCACAGAGTACACGAATCGTGCTGAAACGACCTATGTGGCCATAACGGTACCTGTGCATCGATGAAACCCTACGTGCGGACTGGGACTCTTGAGCCTCAGGACAGGCGGGGCCTGGCCTGGAGCTGTTTGTGTGACATCAGCGCGCGGGGTGCCGCCGATCAGCGCGGCCCGGTACTCACGCTGACTGCGTCACGTCGGGACGCGAGCTCTCTGCGTGATATCAGACCGCGGGGTGCCGCCGATCAGCGCGGCCCGGTACTCACGCTGACTCTGCGTCACGCCGGAGCGCGAGCGGGTGCGGGGCGTGCGGGCGGCGTCCGGCGAGGCGCCGACAGGAGGCGGACCGCGCGGCGGCGGCGTGGCGGCCGACAGCCTACGCGGCCGAGCTGGTGGACAGACGCGCCGCGTCGCGGTCAGGCGCGCGCGTTGACGTCGCCGCCGGCTCGCCCCGGCGGACGCAAGCGAGACGACACGACACTGAACAGGCTGGAGGCGGCCGGTCCAGCCGTCAAGTCAGCAGTACCAGCTGACAACGAGTGGCTCGGACGTTCAGGCCAGGCGTCGTGCCGAGGGAATTCCTCCAGAAGCGTTCGCCACATCGCACTACAGCTACAGCATAGCTACTACAACCTGTGTTCTGCGAGTGCAAGGAGCCAGCCGAAAACGGCTGGAGGTGCCAAGCACTGGTAGCTCATGCAGAGCGCGTACTTGCAATGCCGGATGGGTACTAATTGGGCGGATAGTCGCAACATCCCAAGGCCCGCATCATCCTCATACACCGGGCAGACACAAACATGAGCGCTCTTGTAACGTTGCGTGCAAGCCGTACGCGACACCAGCTCACATGAACATTCGATACACCATGCATACACGTTTCGCGCACCCACCGTCCTTGCTGCCGCTGTCGCCTAACAATCCCGGCAGCGAGAAACAGATGCATGGATTGTCACGGCACCCAGACGGCCAGCGACACTCAACATCTTTATTAAAAGATCGGTACGGCTCACGTGGACCCTCGATCTTCACAAAAAAGTAAACGGGTAAACGAGAGCAAACGGCCAATTCCGTCTAAAGCCAAGTGCGCATCACAACATTGTTTACGAAACTCATGTGCTCAGGCGACACAAGGCCGCCGCTTTATCGAATTGGGGCAAGGACGGCAGCATCTCGATTGAGGCGGATAGAATCAGCAGATAAGGATGCGCACGGCGCCAGCACAGGGTGGCCTCCCTGCTGGCTGTCGCTCAGAAATTTCGCGAGATTGCTTTGGTCGGGCTGCACAATATGACGCCGCCCTCTGCAGCAGCGGGGAGCCGGACTCCGGCCACATCTCCCACCCAACGGGCCGGAGCCAGGGTTCTCCTCCCGATCCCCTCCGTGCCCGGGCTCTCCTCCCGACCACTCTGACCTCGGGCTCTCCTCCTGACTCTATCTGAGCCCGGACTCTCCTCCCGACCCCCTCTGAGCCCAGGCTCTCCTCCCGACCACTCTGAGTCTGGGCTTTCCTCCCCACCCCCTCTGATCTCGGGCTCTTCTCCAGACTTTATCTAAGCCCGAGCATTCCTCCCGACCACTCAGAGCCCGAGCTCTCTTCGCGACCCCTCTGAGCCCGGGATCACCTCGCGACCGCCTCTGAGCTCGGCCCCTCCTCCCGACCCCCTCTGGGCCTCCACCCTCGAGGTCAACACTCCAGAGTCTGTCGGCCCCGCGTCCGCCGGCGGCGGCCGGGCCCCGGCGGTACTCACGCAGACTGACGCCGGAGCCGACGCGCATGCGCTGTGCGGCGGCGTACTGGGCGCGCGCGCGGGCCCGCTGCGCCGCCTGCAGGTCGATGGCCGACGTGGAGCGGAGCGACGACTGCGACGGCGACTCGCCTGCGGGCCGCGGACACCGCTGACACGCGCGCTCTCTTTCTCTCTCCCTCTCTAACTCTGTCTGTCCCTCGAACGGGGGAGTGGCGACTGAGCCGGTGGGTGTGGGGACGCGGCAGACGGGACAGACAGGCGGAGCTGCTCACCATAGGGGCTGCGTGTACAAGGAGCCTCGCGCGGCTCGCTAGAAGCAGCGGCGAGCAGCAGCGGACACACAACGACCGCAATGGCCGGCGAGCCCTGCGCACCAGCAATCGATCAGCCCGATCAGCAGCCAGACAGAAACACGGGAGCTGTCCCGACCGCAGGCGGCCGCTGGGGACCGTGACGCCACATGGCAGCGCCGCCGCCGGCCGCGGCCGTGCACCGTACCGCGCTCGTGTCGGCCGGCCGGGCTGGCCAGCGGGATGGCCGAGCGGCGCGAGATCGAGCCCGTCCGGCTGAGGTTCTCCTGGCTGCCGGAGCGGGACGAGGTGCGCGAGCGCGAGCCCAGCGCGCTGCGACCTGACACTGCCGAGGACAGAGCGGCTCTGGTCAGCACAGGCCATCACACTACAGTTTGTCCGAGAGTGTGACGTTACGCCGCTGGCGCGGCAGCACCATCTCCCTACGTTACACCACTTCCCCACCGCGCGACGTGGCTTCAGCTCTATTCCGGCGTTCACTCACCCGGCGCAGTGAGCGAGTTGTTGCTGCCAGACTTGCTCATCTCGCCGGCTAGCGTCTTCTTGTGCTGCGCGTCCAGCGAGTTGAGCAGCGAGTCCGCCTGCTCCTTGAAGTGGTCGGCGAATCCCCAGTACGCCCTGGCCACAGCCCCGACTGGTCAGCACAGGCACACAGGCAGCGGGTGTGCCCGCGTCCAGACGGGCTGAGGCAGAAGCGGTTGCGGCCCCCGCATGACCAGCGCCCGAAGCGGTGGCCGCATGACGCAGGCGTCTGACCCAAACCAGACCCGCTCCGGTTAAAAAAAAGATATTTAAGATGAAGCCAATACATCAAGACCACCAGCCCGCACCAGAAGGCTCACTCCACGCGAAAACGACACAATTCAGGCGGAAAATGGGCAACAGGCGACGTCAGTGCAAACAACATTTCCAGCGCCTCAAAGCACGCCGCCGTGGGCGTCAGCAGCACGTAGAAGCCCGTCCCTCCCCGGCCCCGCGCTCCCACCTGCGGCTGATGGCGCGCACTTCGTTGTCCGCGTCGCCGACGCCGCGCCGTATCGCCTCCTGCACGGCGGCCACGTGCTTCTCCAGCACCTGGGTGGGCCAGCTGGTGATCATCTGCTCGAGGAACTCGCTGCAGGCGCGCCGGATCTCGCGCGCCTTGCTCGTCATCTGGTCGGTCACGACCGGCACCAGCTTGGCGTAGTGCGTGTTCTGGATGATGAAGCGGATCGCCACCACGCCCGAGGTCGACATCACCTGCAGGAAGAGGAGGAGGGGGTGAGGCGACAAGGTCAGGTCAGGTGGGATGAGGTGAGAGGGTGGGTCTGCAACACTCAGCCTGCGAGTGGAGGCAACACCTGGCGGGAGGGGGGGGGGGGGCAACACTTGGCTTGCGTGTAGAGGCATCAGCTGGAGAGGGGGGGGGGGGAGTGAAGGGTAGATCTACGACACTCGGCGTGTGAGTGGAGGCGTCACCTGGAGAGGGGGGGGGGAGTGAAGGGTAGATCTACGACACTCGGCGTGTGAGTGGAGGCGTCACCTGGAGAGAGGGGGGGGGGGGGAGTGAAGGGTAGATCCACGACACTCGGCGTGTGAGTGGAGGCGTCACCTGGAGAGAGGGGGGGGGGAGTGAAGGGTAGATCCACGACACTCGGCGTGTGAGTGGAGGCGTCACCTGGCCGGGGCGGGGGAGGCGACACTCGGCCTGCGAGTGCAGGTTGGAGGGCAGCGCTGACGTTGACGGATATGTGGGCCAGCACTTGATGACACGCGCGCCGGAACCTAAACAAGAAGTGCCACGCTGCCGAGTTGTGATATAGGCCCAGCGAGACGCCCCTCGATTCTGCCTTGTGTCCTTATATCTGGATTTGAACATTCAGCACAAACATGGCACGCGTTTGTCTCCAGTTCTATCGCTTACGGCCCCATGGCCGGCACGGTCGGGGCGGTCGCTGACGAACCTTGGCGCTGTTGGGGATCAGCTCGATGAGGTAGGGTAGCAGCGAGTGGCAGACGTGGTCCACACGGTGGCCCAGCTGCTGCGAGAGGTACGCCACTGTGATGCACCCCTCCCGCACCACCTGTGACCTGCGGCACGGAACACAGCCCCGTCAGCGTCACCCAGGTCTGCCTGTGACCTGCGGCACGGAACACAGCCTCGTCAACGTCACCCAGGTCTGCCTGCGACCTGAGGTACGGACCGCAGCCCGTCAACGCCACCAAGGTCTGCCTGCGACCTGAGGTACGGACCACAGCCCGTCAACGCCAACCAAGGCTGGTCGAGCTCTGCAACGAAAGTTTCCCATGCTCAAATCGACGATGCATTTTGTCCAGCCGGCCAGCCCTCAAAATTGGCCTGATGTGGCTCCCAAAATGGACGTGAGTTGAGGCATATTGCACGGTCTTTACTGCGGGTACAGTTCTTTCATAGACTGGACTGTCAATGCATGTGTCCTGCACAAATCGTCATGCATACATCACGTATACACGTCTAATTTGAGAGATAATCCTACTGAGGGTTCTACACTGGGGTTAGTACTAATAAAACGGCATTTCAGCGTCATTTCTGTCACTTAATGGAGTGGCACTCCAGGCTAGATTAGTTATTGATCCAGCAGCGGACATATCAGACGCGTCCCCTGACGCAGCCCGTTCCGACGGCAGTATCAGCCACGGCGCGGCGGCATGGAAGGCTGGCAACATCCCGCCTTACACTGTACGGACCGTGCATACAGCCTTCGACTTAACTGTCAGGTCATACTGATACCAGGCGTCACGTATCGGCGCGAATGGAACACGTCTGGCGAAAGCACTAAAGAGACTGCCCGTCCCGATCAGATGACATCATTTGATTGTTCGGTAATACGGGCTTAATTTATGGGGCGCCAAAGCGATTTCCTTGAAGTCGAGCCACGCGCTTCAAGGTGCTTTGTGATCCATAGATAGGCTCTCAAGTGCTTTATTGCCCTCTTCTCATGACTGCGACTATCAGTGACCAGCTGACTTCTGGGGCGAGGGCTGAACTTGCGTCACACATCTGTCCGTCAACGATACCCAGATTGCATTATGCGTTCAAGTTGCCCTTTGCGGAGCCAACCATGGACTTGTAGTGATGCGCCTTCCTCCGATGCACGAATGGCCCGCCAGAAAGGCGTTCACCCAAGCCGTGCATGCTCAAAACAAACAGCGGCTCCTCTTCCCAGACGGGACCCTCGTCTGGCGCGTCCGGTGACTTCGTACGGTCGGCCCAGCGCTGCATGCTCGATACCTGCTTTGAATACCATTATAAATGCAGTTCAAGCCGACAAAGGCGGCTGACCCGACCACCAGCTCAATGCGAATACGGCGCCAAATAAGGGGCGCCTTCTACAACGGGGCTGAGCCAGACGGCCCCGGGCGCTGCTGGATCGGCGGTTAAGTCTCCTGAAGGTTGCGCTACTAACAATGGCTACTGACGGTCGAGATCGCCGTTCTGAGCCCGCCTTTGACTGACCCAAGATGTCCGAGGTTTCACTAGAAATCGATCTGTACATATTATAAGACAAACTTAGAGCAGTAGTAGTCTTTTACAAGATTTAAAACAGTAGTTTAAACCAAAAGTATATATCATACTGTATCTTTCCTACCTTGCCGTCCGGTCATTGATACGATTCATCGTCATCCTACCCGATTTTCTGCGTGGAATGGGACCAATGGTTCTTCGCTGGCTGACTCTGGCTCTTCGTCAGCGAAAAGCCACGTATGGCCCAACCGGCTGTCCCAAATCCGCCGAGAAACCCAGCGGTCACCAAATGACCCCGCCTTCACACCCACCGTCATCCCAGTCACATAGCAGGGTCAGTATTCTCAGCATTGACACGGACTTATGCGTCTGGGCACCGCCCGCCGTTTCTATGGACCATGGCCCTACCCAGAGTTTCACGAAACGCTGAGGCGGCTGTTACGCGAGGTTCTGTCAGCAACGTCAGCTTCAACCCCGTATTTGCCATAAACAATGAGCCACCACACGACACTTGGGATGGTGAGCTATGTGAGATCCTCATCTCACCCGAACCTGACCTGACCCTGTGCTCTCACCCGATAACTAAGGCAAACGTGATTCCATGCACCCGCATTCGAACACACCCCCCTGCCTGATCCTCTCTCGACAACTCACATGACCCCTGCATCTCTACTGACACTCTGTTGATGCCCTGCGCCCTCACCCGAGACCCGCCCAAAGCTGGTGGTCTGAGCGCTCACCTGACAGCCTGGCCCCACATACATCCCATCCCAACCTCGCTCACCTGATAACCTGGCTCCCCATTCCGATCTCACTCACCAGGTAACCCGGCCTCACGCACATCCCACCCCGACCTCTCGTATGGAGTTCGGACTATGACCCGATGCGCCAGGCGCTCACCTGAGGTCGCGCAGGGTCAGCTGGAGGGCGGGCTCCATCAGCCGCAGGTGCTGGTACAGCTCGTCGAAGTTGGTGCCTCCGGCGATCAGCACGCCCCGGACCTTCTTCAGCTGCGAACGGAGTCAAGCACAGCATCAGACGCGCCGCGCCACACGGCACCGCGTGACCAGCTGACCCAGATTGAAGACCAGCTCACGACCGGGGGACGAGCTTCTTCAGTCGTCCAAACCCTCCAGCCCTGCCCACCTTCTAGACTACTTCTCGTCAGCACCAAAGTCCGTCACCAGAACTGATCTTGTTGTAAGCCGGTACGCGGTCTGGGCGCGCGGCACACCGGCCGCGGTCGCCGCAAGACGCTGCCCGCGGCATGTCGCCAGCCACTGTCCCGGCCACCATCACCAGCCGCTGCCCCGGCCTCCCTCACCAGCCGCTGCCCCGGCCTCCCTCACCAGCCGCTGCCCCGGCCTCCCTCACCAGCCGCTGTCCCGGCCACCATCACCAGCCGCTGCCCCGGCCTCCCTCACCAGCCGCTACCCCCGGCCACCATCACCAGCCGCTGCCCCGGCCTCCCTCACCAGCCGCTGCCCCGGCCTCCCTCACCAGCCGCTGCCCCGGCCACCCTCACCAGCCGCTGCCCTGGTCTCCCTCACCAGCCGCTGCCCCGGCCTCCCTCACCAGCCGCTGCCCCGGCCACCCTCACCAGCCGCTGCCCTGGCCTCCCTCACCAGCCGCTGCCCCGGCCATCCCACCAGCCGCTGCCCCGGCCACCCTCACCAGCCGCTGCCCCGGCCATCCTACCAGCCGCTGCCCCGGCCACCCTCACCAGCCGCTGCCCCAGCCACCTTCCGGTTCGCTGCCTCATCAGCAGCTCGCTCCATCGGGAGCAGCCGGTGCCACCGCCGCCGCCCCCAGGCACTCACCGCCTCCGTCCGCACGTCCCAGGCGTTGCCCTGCTGGCTGATTGTCTCGCGGAGCTTCACCATGATGTCCTCGAGGTCGCGCGGCGAGAACAGCTGCACCTTGGGCACCTGCTCGAACGACGCGATGAACGTGGCCTCGTCGATGGCGCCAGCCGCTAAGGGGTGGAGGGAGCGGGGCGGTCAGCGACGGTGGCAGCGCGGCACGGGTCAGGCAGGGGCGGGCTGTTGACAGGCTGCAGAACGGGTCCTATCCGCTAAGGATGTCGCACTGCAATCAGCCGGTGACAGGAGGAACGGGGTCTCCCCGATGTCTCATGTGACATGAGACACGGGGAAAGGCATAATGTACCGTTTGACACACTAAGTGCGGGGAGGGGATTACGTGCAACTAATTTAGGACTGGAGAAGGCCTTTGTTTGCCAGAGAGCACCAGATAACGAGGCATTTAACCGAGCAAAGGAAGCGACAAGACAAATCGAGACAATTGCATGCAAGATGAGAACACGACAGACGGCCTGCGCATCTGCCAAACAAATCTGTCCGAGCGCGGCTCGATGACGTGGCCACTTCCTCCTCCGCATCTCCAACCGCGCAGCGCTGGGCTACCGTCAGCAAACCGGATGCATGCACAACAGGCGGCGCGTGGGAGGCGGCGGGCGGGCACCATACTCGCCGCCGCCCACGCGGCCGCGCGGTGCGAACAAACGAGCCGGCCCGACACGTACAGCACCGCCGACAGCTCCCCCCAGCGGCGAGTCCCTGACCCCAGCGCCGCTGACGTCCGCACGCGGGCGGGAGGAGGCGGCGGAGGTGCCCGCGCCGCTGACGTCCGCACGCGGGCGGGAGCAGGAGGCGGAGGTGCCTGCGCCGCTGACGTCCGCACGCGGGCGGGAGGAGGCGGCGGAGGTGCCTGCGCCGCTGACGTCCGCACGCGGGCGGGAGGAGGCGGCGGAGGTGCCTGCGCCGCTGACGTCCGCACGCGGGCGGGAGGAGGAGGCGGAGGTGCCTGCGCCGCTGACGTCCGCACGCGGGCGGGAGGAGGCGGCGGAGGTGCCTGCGCCGCTGACGTCCGCACGCGGGCGGGAGGAGGAGGCGGAGGTGCCCGCGCCGCTGACCGCTAGCCACGGACGGGAGGAGGGGGCGGAGGTGCCCGCGCCGCGCCGCGCCGCGCGCTGCTGACGGCTCGCCACGGACGAGGCGGGAGCGGGGGCGGCAGCGCTGCCACCGCTGGCGTCAGGAGGTCAAACGTGTGCACCCAGTGCTCCACGCACTGAATAATTAGCCCAGAAGGATGAGTTCGGAACGGGAGTAGAACCGTAGGTATATAACTGGTGTCTGTCTGAACCTCTACCGCTGTTTTGCATCTCTTTTACCCGCTTACGTACTTTGTGGTAAGAAGAGTAAGATGAAAGGAAAACAAACTATTGGGCCTACGATGATCTAGGATGATTCCAAAACAGCTTTAGTACACAGAATACTGATTATCTTAGTTGCATGCAACGGAAATTCATGCAAAGCTGGATTGGGTTGCCATTTTGACAATGTGCATCCGATGCCCGTTCACGCCCCACCGCTGTTCAACGTTGCAGTTTACCTTAGCTTAACCTGCTGTTCGATACGGGTTAACTATTCCGGTTTAACCAGGCACTCAATGCTATCATGAGCATCTCTTAGCAGTGTTGTAGCGTCACTACGCCCAACACTGATCACATAACTAATTTAACTGGGACTCTGAGCTGACACCATTTAGCTGCATTATGAGACCACCGATGATACAATATGATAATATGAGACGTATTAGCTGAAGCCAATTTAGCCCGCATTATGGGTATGCAACGCAATGAGCATTCACTGCAACAAGTGTTCATTAATGTAGGTGGACAGAGAGAATACATCCAGAGCTTAGCTGCTTAAGTGCTTTATCAAAACTTCGCAGGGTGTTTACGAAGTAGATCAACTATCGTCAGATTGGCCGGCTACCACCCATGATACTGT
The DNA here is from genome assembly GCF_011947565.3 of Pollicipes pollicipes. NCBI lineage: Eukaryota > Metazoa > Arthropoda > Thecostraca > Pollicipedomorpha > Pollicipedidae > Pollicipes > Pollicipes pollicipes. Next base: position 109,083 of record NW_023597040.1, read on the forward strand.
TAGGAAACTGTGCGCCACAGGTCATGTCAACAACATCAGGCGAAATCACCGGCCGAATAGGCCAATCACATGTCCCCATCGACTAGATCGACGTTGAGTCCGGCGGTCTTTCATCCAGTTTGTCGGCTGCCACAACAGAAGCTCGCTACTGCGTGACTGTTGATGTTTGTGGTGTTTGATACGCTGATCGACGTCGCCCAGTCGCCCTCCTGCACCAGCTCGCCTCTGCGCTGGCTCACACATAGAGGGCGTTCGCTCCCGGCACGTGCCGGCGGCGCGGTGTCCGCCCGCACTGACCGGCCCCTATCCCGGTGGCGATACTCGTGTGTCGGGGATTCAGCAGGCTCGAGGAAGCACGAAAACCCCTCGCTGTTAAACTTCCGGTGGAAACCTGATACATGTCGCACGCAGGCTATTTAAGTAATCCCGCATCTTATAAGAACAAGGCCGGCCACCGTTGTGGTCATCAGACGATATTGCGCCGAAACAAGCATGGCTGAGGCAAAGGTGTTCAGGGCACGGGCATACAGCCTGGATAGCTGAGCACCGGGAGCAGGGTCGCCAGATATGGCGGTACTAATATCCAAGTGAAGTCAGCGAAGATTCTTTCGTCAGCAATCTATCCCCCTGTGTCCCCGGTGCGCAAGTCCGAAACATTCTCACTGGATGTACGATTTGCATGTTTCTTTGCCAACGAAACACAAATACGTTAGCGTCATCCATGCTGCGGGATGTTGGTATAAAACGATGACCTCTTTTCGAGGCGCCCTGCCGGGCAGAGGTCGCCGGGAAGCGGGAGGGGGCGACTAGGGGCGTCGCACCTGCGGACGGGCCGGGCGACCAGACCATAGGCGACCCCGCCGCCAAGGTCAGACGAGCGATAGCATCTCAAGGACTCCGGCGATTCATTAGAGCCTCTGCAGAGGGGGAGGGGGGGGGGGGGGGGGGCTCCTGGCCGTCCCGTTCCGCCAGACACTGCAGGAAGCCCTACCGGGTACGACCACAAACGTCACGCGCACCTGCAGCACTATACCCGACTTATTTTAAACTAATGCTTGGTCATGTCAAGTTCATTACAAATGTGACAACTGACGGGAATATATCGCATTTACCCGGATGTCAGTATAGCAGCTCGACGACCCCTGGGCAGAAGAAGTTCGGTAATGCGCAATCAAAAACCACTGAGTCAAGGCGACGTTGTCATCGTAAAAGTTTCTTGTCACAATGCATTACGAGGTATCAATAAAAGTATGCCGAGGGAGAAATGACGGCCAGGACTTCATGGCCATGTTCCACCAATATGGCGTCGCACGCGACGCGCCGGCAGCCCGATGGCGCTGGTAAACAACCTCCAGCGGGGAACCACTCCCCGGTTTAACAACGGCCGGGGTCCCGATTTCATCATCCCCGAGTCGCAGATCTAACGCGTATCGCTCACTGCAGCGCATATGGAAGCCATGGATGATCTACGCGGCACTACGCGATACCGATCATGGTATGTCCTTTGTTGCCCGCACCTGCATTCATGTCACCAGTTGAATACCTTAAGCCTATGCAATATGTATAGCCCCTCCCCGCCTCTAGCGTCCAGCCAGCCAGAGCAGTCGCAGACATTTCCGGTCTCCTCTCACCAGCCGCCTGACCCATGACGTCATCTGCGAGGCGCGCCCCATCCTGGACGGGATGGGCGCGGGGCGCTCCCCCGGCCCCGTCACCACCGACACCGCGGCCGCGTCTCGGTGATTTATGGCGGCGGTACCGCTGCAACCTTGCACCAGCACGGCCGGCACCATCTCGTGCGTGGCGGCGCACAGCGGCCCGCTGTCAAATCACGGCGTCAGAGGCCATGGTCTTCTCCAGTCACTCGGGAGCCCGCCGGGACCCCCCCCCCCCCCCCCCACCCCCGCCTTTCAAACCACGGAAACGCTTAATCGGGCGTGGCCGTGGCCTCACTGCTGGAAAGAAGATGTAAAAATAATAGCGATTACGAAAGAAATATCACCGAGTTACACAATGTTTTAATCAAATTAAAAACAGATAAGTCAAAATGTACCGAGTCACCACATCAATGTCTACTAAAACTCCCGAAGCGCCCCTAACCGCCATGACAGATGAATACGTAATCGTCACATTTACGAGGAAGGGCAGAGACAGAATTGCCATCTGCACTAATGCAGTGGGCCTGCCATGTTGCTACAGCACATAAGTCATGTCATGTGCACACGAACTGTCATCTTTAAATTCTTGTTCTTTTATACTGAATAAAACGGGGAGTTCATTAAAGTAAAAGGTCATCATGCGCGATACTCGCGGATGATGACCAAGCCCGGTCATCTGTTTGCCAGTTAAAATAACATGGCGCAGTTAAATACAGGGTAATCTACAATCTAAGCCACGCTGTGAAGCAACACTCACAAAATTTACCCCAGGGTTACATCAAAGCGCAGCCGCCCCTGGTTTCCATGGTTTACGAAAAGGGCACAAAAATGCGGCTAAAACCGCAAACACAACCTCACATCCGAGCCTGGGCACCCGCCAGTGGCCCCGCAGACTCCTGTACAACCCTCGTCTGGGGTCTCGAAGGAGGCGTCTAGGACAAAATAAAGTGTGGAGATGACCGACAGAATCAAATAAGCTGAACACGCCGTTACATAACAGGGGAAGCACCTGGCGGGCGCCGCTGCCTGTGCCGCACCGCTCCGGCCGGCGCGGCGGTCACGGGCCTCGGGCCTCTGGAACGGCGTCAATTGAGGCCGGCGCCGTGAGCCGCCGCCCAGACGACGACGGCCGACGCCCCGCGACGGCGCCGTCCGACGCAAGGCACGCCGACTCCCACCCACCGCCTCGGCGGCTGACGGGCCGGAACTGGGCGGCCATTAGTCGTGGAACGGCGCCTCCGAGGCGCGGCACTCGGCCTTTGCTGAAGCCGCCGCCACCAGCTCCCCGACAGGATGGGTGGAAAACAGGTGCATTGAAATGTAGGTGTGATGCGTAAAATCGCCACTTTACGATTTCATCAAGCGCTTTTTGGCTTCTCTTTCAGGACGATTTGAGTTCCCCAACATTCAAGCACGCTGAGAGATCTTCTTATACAGCGCATAAGATAGTGCAGCACAGTTGCAAGAGAATCGTGCAACTTCTAAGCTGGTATTCATGACCAGTAGGCTTGGCCGAAGCAAGCTTCACCTTCCCTGGCGGCGGTCATAGCTGAGGTATGCGGCATGACCGGGGCAGATCTGCGATCCCGAAGTCTGCCCGGCAAGCTGAATGCCCGAGTCTGCCGCCGAGCTCAAATTGCCCCCATGACCAAGACTGCTTGGCCAGCCCCAGTCCCCCCCCCCCCCTCTGCTCACCTGTGCCTGAGACTGATGACGTGGCAGACGACTGACGTGAGACGAGAGACGGCGTACGGCGCACACGGACATCTGTATGTGGCGGGCACAGGCAGTTAGTTGGGCACATAGATGCTGGCGCCGTCCAGCGGCGACACCGGCAGACACAAATGCGTGGCGCAAGCGTTAGGCGCGCTGTTCACATGAGCGGGCGGATCAGAAGCGCTGCGAGCTGACAAAACTGTAATACAAGCATATCATGGAGGATGTCTGGTTAGAGAATGTCGTGCATTTTCCCGTACCATCATGCCGCTGTTTAGGACGTTGCGCAAAAACGGCCACTTTGTTTTCAAAACAAGCATTCGCTGACCGAAGATTAGCACGATCATGCGAGTTACTCGCAAGAACTGTACGACGAACGATTGCAAAAACGAAAACCGAATTAATGATCCCCATTAGCGGCGCTGAACACCGTGCTCATGATCCATCACACCTGCGACGCGTCGAGTTCGAATTACCGTCAGTCAGCTTGTAAAAACTAGCCCAGCGCCGAACCGGCCCGTCGAGACAGTGGGAAGCAGGACGCGACGGCATCGCTCAGCGGGCCGGCCATGTCGCCAGCACACCCGGAGTCCGTCAGCTGACCTCATAGCACAAGCGGCATGCGGGAGGGCGGCGACACACGGGAGGCAACTCCGCAGGCGGCATCGAGCAGCACAGGATCACGCGGGAGCGGGCAGGCAGACAGACGCCAGGACTGGCGAGGGGATCGCCAGCTGCGACACGCTCACGGCGAGGACCTGGTCCGGCGCAGAAACCCGCCAGCAGAATCATGCTGCGGTTGAAGTCGGCGGCCGTCGCAGTCCCTCGCATAACTAGTGTTAATGACTCCTCATGGAGTGGAGGGAGCGCATCGATCGACATCGACCGGGACCGGCGCCGTCTGCGACCCCACCCAGCGGGGCCCTGACTCGGTCCATGGGCAGCTGACTCAGCAGCACACCCCAGCCGCTCGCCAGCGCACGGTGGGGACTCCCCGGCCGGCCACGCTCGCCAGCCCGCTAGCTGGAAGAGTTCTTCCCCGGAAACCGGTAAAGCGCGATGAATCTTCGCTGATGCGCCCCATTCCATGCGTCACCCACAGGCCCGCCTCTTCAGCGCTGACGCCGGGTCGCGCCTCCGCTCTGCTCTGCCACTGCCGAGGTCGGGAATGAACCCCTCACCGCGCTCGCCAGTCCGGGCCCGCGGGGTGCGGTGGACTCGGACCCCCTCCTGACGAGAACGCTCGGTCCCCAGCCCCACCGCCCCCGCCGCCCGAGCAGCCGCGGCTCCGCGGCTCCGCGGCGGCCACGGCGCAGCGCGCCATTAGTGGCGCAGGTGATTGACGGCGGCGCGCCGGCCGGCCGGGCGGCGCGAGCGCACGCGGCCGGCGGCTGACGAGCATGACAAATGGCCGTCTGCTCCACTGACCGGCGCCGACGCTCCTGCGGTCGGCCGAGACGCCGCGGCGGCGCTGAGCGCGTCACCCGCTTGTTGCGTGGGAGTAGGGGCTGGGGTGGGGTTTCCAGCGACCTCTACAGTTCGGCACTGATTCACTGCGCATGCAAAGCTGAGTCCCTGCTGGTGTAATAGATAAAAATTGCGTAAAAGACTCAAGCGGCAAGAGGCACTACATGAATAAATACATGAATCGGTGCACAAGCGTCGGACATCGGCACGAGCCCCCAGTGTCGGCACGAGACGACAGCGACATGACACCGAACGGAGACGCTCCTGGCCAGCGCCAGCAAACACGCGGGCAGCTCAGGCGTACACACACACAAACACAGCGCGGCAAGCGCATGAGATCGCAAGCAAGCGCTGAGGACGGCGAGAGGCGGTATGCAGCGTTAGTTTACCCGATGGCCTGCGGCCGGCGCTGGGCGACCTGGGGCGTACCCTGACCTGACGACGGGACGCTGAGGGCGACACAGGGCGGCGGAGCGTCACCGCAGGCCGCGCTCAGCCGCCGCCGCCACCCGGGCTCAGCAGGCACAGCCGGGTGACGGCGACATTCACAGGCAGGCGACCAGCATGCCACGACTACGGCACGTTCATCCAGGTTAATATTCGGCCCGGGCGGCCTCCGGTTAGCATTCCGGAGGAGACGGAGGAGGACGGGGCGGATGGCGCGGCTGCGCACAGTCCGTCCCACATGCGCACTATTCAGCTCACAGTTAACCAGTCGAGCTACCGGCACAGCACCACCCGCAGCCCGGCACCTCGTGCGACGACAATCGCAGCCCAGCTCTGCCAGTCCAGCGCCGTCCACAGCGTTGCACCGTCCCCAGTAAATGTGTGTCCCGTTAGCACCGAACAAGCACCCAACCCCATGCCAGCTTTCGTTCCAGCCACCGTAGGTTCGAGTCCAGCGCCTGTCGACGGCGGTGCGTCATCTCTCCACGGCCCTCCCGGCCAGCGGGCCAGCGCCGCTCACGCGACCGAGCCCCGCCCAGCCGGGCGGGCGACACCTCGCGGTCATGCCCCTCGCGCAGACCACCGTCAAATTAATAGCCAGCCGCCAGCCGGCGTCAGTCTAGCGCCGCGCGCCGGGTGACGGCGCCTCATTAGCGGACAGGTGCACTCACTGGTGGTCGGGGCGGCGCCGTTGGCCGCGCCACCGCCCGCCTTCTGCGGCACTGCTCGCCGCGCTGGCGGCGCGCTCGTCGACCGCGACACGGACGTCTTCGCCTGGAACGGAGCGGCGGAGTCAGGCTGGCGCCGGCCGGTCGTTTGTCGAGGCGTGTGAGCGCGCACGACGGCAGCGCGCTGGCTTCCGACAGTGGCTGCTGCGTGGCTGACGAGTTTGTTGTCTATTGAAACGGCGGCGCGCCGGCTTCCGACAGTGGCTGCTGCGTGGCTGACGAGATTGTTGTCTATTGAAACGGCAGCGCGCCGGCTTCCGACAGTGGCTGCTGCGTGGCTGTCAAGTTTGTTGTCTATTGAAACGCGCATTGAGCGAGGAAATCGGGCTCAAGAGGTCTCTACTGGGATTGACGAGATCTGACGAACACGCCAGTTTGCCTCCAGTTCGGACGGCCGCCGCCGGCGCCCTGCAGTCTGACCACACGAGCAGCGCACATCACGCACCTGAGGAATTTAACCGCTGCCGCTTCCTGTAAACACTATTGTCACCCGGCCACAGCATGGCTCCCGACCGCGACTCGCCACTCGGGGAGAGATGCAGATCCAGGCGGCGAAACGCCGTGGCATTCCGCTTTCGCCCGGCACCTCACGCGTCAGCGACGGCGCCGCGCTAATAGCCCGCATCCGCCTGCTGGTGCCCCGCGCCGAGCGGCCGGCCTCGGCCCAAAAACTGGACAACAACACAGTCCGATTGAACGTCACCTATGCATAGCCAAGTGCGCGAACGACACAAAGGCCTAGGTCGTGGCGCACTATGAACGCCTTCAAAAGCGTCCCTCGCGCGCCGCCGAGTTCGGCCACTCGAGCGTTCACACTCGCGGCGGGTCGGGCGGCCACGCGGTGAAAAAGGCCGGGCGCCGTCTCTGAGTGAGCGGGCCGCGTGGCCGGCGTGGCACGCGGCACGCGGCTGCCTTTGTCGGCGCACAATCGCCGACCCACTCGTGCGGTGGGGCGGCCGAGGCCGGGCGGCGCGCGCGGCCGCTGTGTAGCCCCCGGCGGCCAGCGGAACGGTGGCATGGAGGCGGGCGTATCCCGCGCTGGCGGACCGGGCAGGAGCTGCGTGGAGCCCGATGATGACAGATCGTCGCGGGGGAGTCACAACCGCAGTTTCCATGTCACGAGGTCACGCCGCGAATGGAACACGACCGAAACACGCCACGCTGTGCATGTCTCTTCCTGGAGGTACGGGGCGGCAGCAACGCAGACAAGGCAGCAAACACGGAAATGGTGCCGACAATAATAACTTTCATGGGCAAGCAAGCGAACGTGATTTTCAGAAACCCAGCGTCTTGGTTTCCAACTACGGGCGAACAGAGACTATACTTTACTCGGATTTCAACCAGGTGGTACGATAACGACCGCGATCGGTGTCTCCGTATGGTCTCCACGAAATGAACGGTGCGCAAATGGAAAATGAGGAGAGAAAAATGGACCGACAGTTTTATGGCGCCTCTACTCGCCGTCTTCACCCACGTAACTTCTACGAAATCTGAAAACTCTTTCGCGAAAAAATGCCGCTAGAAACGTCATCAGCAGCGCAAATCTCTTCAAGTGATATGAACTACTATATTTGAATGTACACAAGCCTGACCTGCACGCAAACACCCAGTGCTATGGCCTATGGTCGTAAGTTATCCAGCCTGCATGCGCTTCACTTCCACTTGAACTTGATATAATCCTTCAAATGGTTTACCCCACACGCCAAACCCATGGACCTGGCCAAAGCGCTAGCAGGCGACTATGTTCTGCACGCGAGGCGATACCGCCTGTTTCTATGTTTGAGCTGTATGGTGCTGTGTCTTGTGCTTCTAGTGTGGCATCACATATGACGCCCCATGGCGGCTACATGGTGTCGCTCATAGCGCCGCAGCCACCGACACCACGCAGCGCAGAGCTCGCCGCCGACAAGGCACGTGCGCGGCGTGACGCGGGTCCGTCCTATGAGTAGATAGGCCACAGGCGAGGTGGGCGTAAAAAGTCAACAGCCGGGCGACGACGGCGCGACACGTCGATGCGATAGCACACCCACTGTTTGCAGAGACGAAAGCGTAGAGGGAGTGGGGGCGGGGGGGGGATGACCTCGGCCACATGGGTGTGCCCAGAGCGACAGCCATGCCCCCCTCCCCCCCCCCCCCCCTCCTCCCACCAACACCACCACCACCTACGCGCACAAGGGGATTCCGGCGCATGAGAGATGAAGTAGACAGTGACGCGCACGTGGCTAGAATGCAGGAGCGCGTACCGTGCCTTATCACACTACACACTCCGAACGTCAGCCGTGCGGACGCGGAGCACGCGCTTTCGTAACTCGCTCCAGTCTACGCGCATCGCCATGGAAGTCACGTGGCTTACAACGGCGTGGACCCATGCCACGAACAAACGTACTCAGGGCATCCCTCCAATGATATGGAGCCCGCTGTCTGAACGAGACCGTCAGCTTGGGGCGGCTGGCGCAGCTGTCGGCCCCCGGGTATCGCACCAATCCAAAAGGGCATATTGCTCCAAAAATGAGCATCTCAACCGTCTTTTCCGGTCTGCTTGACAGAGCGTGCTGCGGCGCAGAAAGCCCATCTCCAATCGGAGCATCGAGCGGCTCCCGTCGGCTTCAATCGAACAGGTGGCGGAGTTCTCCCACCGTCTCTCCAGCGACAGACAAGGGAATGATGGGAGTCAGGGGCACTGACCCTCCACGTCTGCGTGACAATCACACCTCTCGTGACGCATGACAGGAATAGAGTTGAAAACCGGGTTTGGTCGCGACGTCTGCCACCGTCGCCGGAGGACCGGACCAGACGGGCCAGAGGACCAGCGGCTCGCCGGCACCGTCTCCGGAGGACCGGACCAGACGGGCCAGAGGACCAGCGGCTCGCCGGCGCCGTCACCCAGCAGACTGGGTCAGGTCGACGCAGTCGGCGGCAGCCACGCTGGGCGGACACTGGCCCACCTCAAAACAACGGGCTTGGGCCGACAGTACACCACCGGTGACTGGAGGCGTTTCCCGCACCTTGGGACAGATTGGTGAGCATGAGCGGTGGTTTCTCCTCACTGGCGGCCACGCATGAAATCCTGTCAAATGGTGGCTCCATGACACGACCAGGCGCCGAAGGAAAAAGAAAGGTTTTGGGTGAAATAACAAATGAAGCGGCCTTGACAAGGTAACAAATGACAGGTGCCACATCAAATGACATGGTCCAGGCTTCTGGCGTCGAAAAGATCGATTGATATGAGTGAAAAGATGACGGGAGACTGGCGAGGAAGATGAAAGGGAAAAGGAACGAGAGGGATGCTGAAGAGAAACTGATGAAGCATCGAGAGAAAATGGACGGCTTGTGTGGACCTGAAATAAGCGGGATAGCGAAGAGACCAGGTGCCCAATAAATCAAGCGCCGGAACACGGAACATTCGCGCGTGCGTGCGTGCGTGCGTGTGTGTGTTTGCGTGTGTGTGTGTGTGTGGATGATGCTCGATCTCTACAAAGCGCCCCTGGTTTTCAAATATGCACATCTGTCGGCTATATGCCTGTTTTATTCGCGCCACAAATACCTAAAGTAACCGCTGACCGGTACACACTACACTACAGCCGTAACACGAGGTGCGGATTTTTGTGGCGTGCTGTATCAATTTAGCGTCTGATGTTTTCACAAATTATTTATCTGAGAAATATAATTGTATTTTCCCAATTTATTTAGGGCTACACCACGCTCACGTTAATCCAACTCCTGGCACACGAAATTTATAAGACAGATGATGTTCTCTCATCGACTACTCATTATCACTTTCACTCTGGTTTACCGCTAGTTTATCTGTACGAACTTGACGTGCCAGTAGTCTACTGTGACTACCCCCCCCCCCCCCCCCCCCGGGCGACCGTGACTGGACGCCGAAAAATAAGAATTCGAGGGGCACAAAACGACAGTTCATCATTAGACTTGCTCTCCTCACTTTTTCCAGCGGTCTTTTTCACATTACATGGGCACGAAAAAACTGCTTTCGTATTCCCTCCTTGTCACGTCACATACGAGAACAAGTTTACTTCAAACATCAGTCGTCCTGCATTTACGAGACTGCAGAACAAACTGAATTGCCTGTTTTTGTCGTCCATCCCCACTGCCTTGGTCCTACGCCGCGGTCGTCGGCGCGAGCTCCTCGGGTGCCACACCTGGAGCCGGCCGCCCCCGGCGAGGCCGGCTCCGGCCGACTAGGCCGCTCCAGCCGCCGCCGCCCCGTTACAAACGCCGGCGAGCGCGCGGGATGGCTCGCAGCCGGACCGTCCTACGGCGCCGTCCGGACCGTCCGGACCGTCCTACGGGAAAAACGGACGGCTCGTCGCGACGTTCCGGGAAAACACTACTGCAGCGAGCCGGCCGAACCCGGCGGCCGCGCCGACTGCTCCGGATTTTTGTGCGGCCCATGTCACTAGCTGTGGGCAATGACGCCGGCGACGGAAGCCGAGCGCACGGCGGTCCGCTGCTGGGTTGTGCAAGGCCCTGGGAAACGGTTGCGCGGCGACAAGACGGCCGCTTTTCAGAGCGTCCTCGGTCCCATCGGAAAACGTGCGCGGAGCCGGTGCGCCGGCCTGAGCCGCGCCCATGATGAGCGCACGACGGTCTGAAGGACATCTTGGACGTGACACGAACAGCGCCACACTCTCACGGAGCTCGCCTCGAACTTCGCCAACAAACGTGCTCCCGAGTACGGCTGATCTCCGCCCTGGCCCGGCGGCTCTCGCGCTGCCCACAGCGCCCCTCCAGCCGCAGTCGGCCGCCACGCCCGGCCGTCACACACCTGACGGACAAAGTGTGACGGATGGCCGGGGCGTGCGCGTCCGGCGGCGCCGCGGCCCGGCCGCGCCACCGGCGCCGACAGCCGCCGACGCTGGGGCGTGTCATCGCCCGCCACCTGACAGGCGGGGGTCAGTCCACCGCCGCCGGCTGACGGGCGCGCCCTGCCGAGGTGCCGCCGCCCAGCCAGTCAGCCAGCGGAGGAGGCTGGCAGCCGCGGTACCGTCTGGCCACGCGCGCGCCGCTGGCGGAACGCGGTGTGACGCCGTGCCCACCGTCCCGCTGATGCGGCGACGGAGCCGGTCGAGTTGGACAACGGCTCCAGCCAGCCGCCGACAGCGGACCGGCGCGGAGCACGGCGGGAGTAAATCCGGAGTCAACCAAGACGGCTGTCAGTCATGTCAGTCCCGTGATTCCATGTTCAGTCCGAGTCACCCGAGTAACACTGGGGGGTTATCAGTCAGATCAGTCCACCCGCAGGCCATCTGGAGTCAGCCCGGAGGCCGGCAACTGGAGGCAGAACGCCGCGCCGCCGGAGTCGTCCTCGACCTTGCCGGGAGCCCGCTCGGGCCGGCCCGGCGCGGCCGCCCCGGACCTGACGAATCGATACGGCACAAAGCCGCGCCGAGCGCCGCTTCAAGCGGCCCGATCGGCCCGCTTCCGGGCCGCGCCATTAGCCTGTGCGGCGAGCTGCCGCCGCCGCCGGAAGCCGCCGCCGCTGGCAGCTCGCGCCGGCCGGCCGGGGCCAGCTCGCCGCCGTCCCCCGAGGCGGCGAGGCGTCGCCTGCCGCGAGTTCACATGGCGCGGGCGGTGCCGCGTTCGCTGCGCCAACACACGGCGTGCCATCAGGCAATCGACACCAGTGCCGCCGCCGCCACCGCCAAATCGGCCCGCAAGGACGGCGCAAACGCCCGCGAGCCGGGCCGGTCGGCCGCAACGCGGCGAGCCATCCACGCTCGGCCGTTTACTGTAACAGCGTACCTGTCGATCATTAGTGGGGGAAACAAAGCAGAACGCGGCCCACATATTGCGCAGCATACCCAGCCACGTCGGGCGCGCGGGCGGCCACCCGGCGTTCCGAGCACCACCAGCCGCCGTTCGTCTGCTGTCTCCACGGAGACGCCACGGTCGGCATCAGCGCCCATGCTTCGCTTGGTGAAAAGGGTAAAGGCGTGACGTGCTGGCCGGGTCTGCTGTGTTGCCTATTTGGGATGATTGCTGCGTGAAGAGGCGCCTGGGGTACATGTTCGTGCACGGACAGCCGTCACGAACCGCAATCGCGATGCAATCACACCTGATGGCCGTCCGTGGCAAGCGGCAGGGTCGTGAGCACTGGCTGTGGTCTGGTTTGGTTGGGAATGCGGTTTCAACGTTAGAAATGCGCGGTATCACACACTGTTGACAATTCTCACGAACGCTACGTAGCGCTTTTGTGGTCGGGCCGAGCACTTTCCCTTCCGACAGGCGTCAATAAATTTACGGTTATGCATCCAGCATTGCCCAACACGGAAAAGGCCATGTCGGATCCGGCAGCGAACGCAGTCTATTATCTAAATGGCTCCATTCAGCCTGTCTCCGATCGAAAACCCGGCTGAATGCGGCGCTCTCGGGCCCCGAGCCGATTAATCTTCGCCTTTCTCAACAGCCGCGGGCCCGGGGCCGGGCAGCGAGCGGCCGTCATTCCCGTCCAGGGGTCAGTCGGGTCAGATACGGCCAGCGGATCGGTCCGACCGGCTGAATGGAGATATCGTTTCGGGTGCCCGCGCCGACAGGTCAAGTACGAAATCACAGCATCAGCACCATATGTTTGAAATCGATGCAGGCGTTCCATCACGTTCGCACGCGAGCCATTTACTCCGAATTCACATGAAGTGTTGTGCCATTAAAGCCTGGCGCGTGAAGAGTTTCCGATCAGGGGGAGCGGTGTCCGGGTGGCAATCCAACAGCAAAAGTGTTCCCTGGCTCCCGCATCACAACACGAACGCTGCCCACAGTATCACGAGGCGGTGGAATGTGAAGTCCTTGCACAGCGACTAACAGAGATCAAGTCAGTTCCCTCGCTGCCGGGTAGCCACACGCAAAGTCAGATCGCCACCCGCAGTCCAACATCACGGGAGACGCCTACCGGTCACGACGACACCTACAGCCGGCACCGGCCGTCCCAGGCCGGCCGGCGCCTGCGCTGCCGGCCGGGCGGCACGGACCGCGCGGCCCTCAGCGCCGACAATCGGGCCCGGCCGGCGCCGGTCACGAGCTGAGATCACATCGGCGCGGACGTCACGCAGGGTCACCGTCGGGGCAGAACGCCGCCGCACCAGTCGGCAAACCGGCACACGGAGTGTACACAAGACTGTCAAGGTCAGGCGGTCGCCCCATTCTTTGGTGAATGTACACAGGCCGCTTATTATTCCACACCGTGCTCAGAACCGCCGTGTACTGTTGGTCGCGCGTGCAAGAAATGTCTATGGAAAGACTTGTATGTGACATTCTTTACTCGCGCATGCAGCGCGGCTCAGCTGCTGTGCAACTAAAATGCGCCATTCAGATCACTTACAATCGAAAAGCTGTTCGTAACCATTTCATGTATCGAACCTTGCAGTCCTGACACACTCATCACACCGTGGTAAAACGCATGCACACTGGTGGCAGGATGAAAAACGTTCCGTGCCTTCACAACGAAGACAACACTTCCGAAAAAGGGAAGGCCCGTTTGGCTGGAAGTCTGAATGTTCTCGACAGCAACTTACCACAGCCTCGTCCACTTCATCGTTGGCGTCTCTCCGAGCACCTGCGGACACAGAGGATGCGTGTCATATGACGTCATACTAACAGCGCACGAGTGACACTCCCAATGGCGGTCACTCAGCTTGCTGGTTAACCCGTTTTAAAAATTGGTTTGAAGACGGCAGTTGATAAATTAGATATGTCGCACCACCTCACATGCCTTCAAAACATCACACAAGGCATCCTATGGACTAAAATCGAGATGCTCCAACATTTACCACCAACATAACCAGGGAAACGAACTGATACACAGGCTAGTGTACTGTCCGCCAGGAATATTGCAGTAGACGGTAGCAAAGCTGGCACAATGACCTTCAAAGGTACCCAGCACAGGAGGAGCCATGCAACCACCGGCTGCGTCTAACGTGACAGCACAATGACCGGGCTTCCAAGACTATGACTGTCTCCGATTCCGAGATCACGCCACCACGGCCTCGCCGTCTGACCCGACACGGAAGGCTGGCGCGCCAGAGTTCGCCGAAAGTAACGCCTCGGACAATCCCTAGTCTGCATAGCCGACGTCCGGCGGCAGGCGGTCGAGACACGACCTGGCCTGACCGGGCCGGCCGGCTCCGCAAACCACCGGGCCGCAATCATCAGCGGGACGGCATGAGCGTCACCGCGCGTCCCGTCCCACCGCGCTGGGCCCCACAGACGGATGAGCGGCGCTGGGCGCGCCGACTGGGTGCGGGGTGGAGAGGCGGTGCTGGGCGTGCCAGCTGGATGCGGGGTGGAGAGGCGGTGCTGGGCGCGCCGACTGGACACGGGGTGGAGAGGCGGTGCTGGGCGCGCCGATGGTGGTGGTGGTGATTTGGTTTTTAAGGGCGCGTCGGCATCAGGGCCATTTTGCGCCCACTCGATGACGGTTATCTACCTCTGCGACGACGCGATAAGTATGTTGTCAACTAATAACAGGTAGTATCACTGGCGCACTTACACTGAGGGGTGAGTGAAAAAGACGTCAAAGTCAATGTGTGCTAAAAATGCGAGTATATCTCCGAGATCACCACATGGGTCTCGACCGAGTAACCGATGAAGGGGCGCTGGAGGAAAAAATCGTCGCCTCTCCGTCTCAAGGCGCCGGCATGAGACGAGCACATGTTCAACAGACAACCGGTCCCCGCATCTATCACACCGTGGCACATCCCTACGCGTCAAGTAAAACGAGTGTGTTGCATATGTATGACCCAACCGAAGCCTACAAAGGGCGACTTCCTGGAAGCGGCTTCGGCGATGGGAGGATTCCCAATCACCCAGTTGGGGCTTGATTTCCCTGAAAGCGTTAACATGTTGGTCGAACATGTGCTGCAGGGCGCGCCGACTGGGCACGGGGTGGAGAGGCGGTGCTGGGCGCGCCGGCTGGATGCGGGGTAGAGAAGCGGTGCTGAGCGCGCCGACTGGGCACGGGGTGGAGAGGCGGTGCTGGGCGCGCCGGCTGGATGCGGGGTAGAGAAGCGGTGCTGAGCGCGCCGACTGGACACGGGTGGAGGCGGCGCGGGCGGGCCAGGCGGCGCCTCCTGGGAGCCGGAGGTGCCGCCCGCCGGCTGCCACCCGTCAAGCGCGGCCGGACCGCGCCGCCGAAGGCCGAAGCCCGCTCCTCCGAGCCAGCCCAGCGTCTGGTGGGCGGATGCCCGTCACGGTGCCCTATCGCCAGCGGCGGCAGACGGACGCCCTCGGTTCGGGGATCGCTGTCAGTATCTCGGATCAACAGCCATCACCACGTGTGCCACCCCGTGCGCATGCGCAGTTGGACGCGAGTGCAGAAAACGCATCACGCTTGCCCACGATGACGGTTATGCATCCCGGTGCCTCGGCAACACGGTCAAAACCGCCGGCATGGTAGCATAGCAGCAGTCAAAGCCACCGCGTCTCTGAAACACCCACCTAGCCAGCAATCGCCCTTACCCCGAGGAGGCCTGTGGCGCTCCCCTCAAACGTGCGTACACCCAGCCCTACGGCGCTGCCCGAGCACCGGCGGTGCAGCGCCCAAGCACCGGCAGATATCACCGTCCAGCGCTCGTGTCGACGCGGTCCAACGGACCAAACCACTCCGAGCCATGGATGACTGACACCCACTGCGGCGACTCGCTGACACCCACTGCGGCGAATTTACGGCTTGCCGACCGCCGCATCTCTGCCTCAGTTCGGGAGCACAGTGACGACTGGAGCTGGGATGGTTCTGGCCACGGACGGTAACGAGGAACTCGACACGTAACAACGCCCGATACGGCGCTGACCTTTCGAGACAGACAGAAGAGGCATGCCGAGTCTAATGGCTTTCTCGTGCTCACCACCCGACATCAGCAGTAACGCATGCGCTCGATTTGTCCCCTCTGAAGACGCTCCTGCTCGCTCCGCGACCTGGCCACGGCTCATCATCCTTTTGCGGAAACTCTCAGCAGCAAATCTCCGTCACGATCCCGCGAGTGGCCAATCAACGCCTACACCAACGGCTCGATGCCAGCTGTGATCAGGCCGACATCGCTCACACGCTCACGTGACGAAATGGAGGCGGTGCCGTCGACCGCGGCCCGTCACCGAGTCAGGCGCGCTGCCGAGCGTCAGCCGTCACAGTCGCACGGCACGACCACAGGTAATGCCGTGGAATTTCCCAGTCCGTCAAGTGTGGCAACACGGTGGGGGAGCGGGCGCCCAGGTTGGCTGCCCACTGAGCGACGTCGGCAGCGTCAGAAGGAGCGGAACCCACAGCGCGACGTCTGCAGCGTCAGTAGAAGTGGCGGCCATAGAGGGACGTCGGCAGCATCAGCAGGAGCGGGAGCCACAGAGACGTTGGCAGCGTCAGCAGGAGCGGGGCCGCAGAGACGTTGGCAGCGTCAGCAGGAGCGGGGGCCACAGACATCGGCAGCATCACCAGGAGCGGGACCCACAGAGGGAAGTCGGCAGCGTCAAGAGAAGCGGAACCCACAGAGAGACGTCGGCTGGGATACGCACGCCTGCGGTAGTGTTCCGTGCACACCAAGGAGTTTAGTGGAGTTTAGGCGGACGCATCTCGTCAGAATTAAAGCCGGATCATGCTGTTTACTCCGAACTCTACCACAGCACACCCTCTGCTCCCGATACCCTCAAATCGTGCGTTAGGTCTGCACCCGCCGCCTCCTAGATCACAGGGGATGCAGATATGAAAGCAAACGTAGCCTCGAGGAACCAACACCTTCGGCCGATGCGTCTAACACGCTCTGCCCGCTTCCGGTCACCACTCCCTCCTGCAGTGCCGCCGCTAGGCCGGCCTGACCACACCCTGCCGGCTTCCCGGGCCAGGTCACGGGCGCCGCCCCGCCCGGCCCCGCCTGCCGTCGGCGGCACGCGCTAAACACAGAGCGGCACCGGCGGACAAAGAGCCGCCGTCGCGGGGACAGGGCTAGCGGGCCTCACCGCGGCCGGGCGGAGCCGATCGAGCGCGACGTGTTCCTGCCGCGCTCTGCATCACAACCGGGCGGGCCGGACCGGGGCGCCGCCGCACTCCACACAGAGCTCTACATCACAACCGACCGGGCCGGGGCGGGCCAGGCCGGGGCGCCGCCGCACTCCACACACAGCTCTGCATCACAACCGAGCGGGCCGGGCCGGGGCACCGCCGCACTCCACCCAGCGCTCTACATCACAGCCCACCGGGCCGGGCCGGGGCACCGTTGCTCTTCACACCCGGGAGAGTGGGGCGCCACGTGCGTACGACGGTGCCAGATTGCGCTGTTCCGTTGTGAAGCCGTCGGGGGAGGGGAGGCTAGAGGGCTGCAGAGTCGAACCATGATAAAGGTGAAGCGCTTGTACATGTAGGAAGATTGAGGGTGGAAACACGTCGACAAACCTAACGTTGCGAAATAATCTACTAAGAGCAACTTCGATGCATTCAAACTTGCCACTTGAGAGAGTGGCATTGTGTTGTGAAATTACGTGCCCAACACGCACGAGGCCAGCACAGGCGGCTGACAGCGTTCGGATGGGCTGGACGGTACGTGCCCACACATGACAAACGCACGTACGCGACAGAGTGTGGCAGAGATACCGTCGCCTCAGCGAGCCGTTCATATGGTCGTCCGATGTTCACTCGCGTCACACTGGGAACTCGAGAACAAAATGTCGGCTTTGCATTAAATATTCGGACGGGCACGACAGCGCGGTCTCCAAAGCTGCCGAAACGCAGTTAACCATCTGCCGAAATCCAGCGAATGCTGATATAAATCAAAACCAACACAATCGATGGACTTGCCCCAACAGACGCGCTGCCTGACACAACAGCCCACATTCACAAATATTTGTGAATATCCAACGCGAATGAACAGCGCACCCCGGAGAGGAATGGGTCTTGACCCACCTCTCCGGGTCCAATCCCACTGTGTGCTGTTCCGGAGGCGGTGGCCCTCGAGCGCTGACCAAATATGCTTGTCAGTCACCTGTCACCGCGTCCGGAACACCCCGGATCCGACGGGGCCGACGCTGGGCGCCCAGCAGGGGCCTAGATTAGCTGAATGAGATGGGAGTGGGGGCTGAGCAGTGAAAAATGACGCAACCTGTCCCAAAACACGCCAACGGACGGTGTTTTCTCCGAAGTTGGTTCCCTTCCTCCTCGAAGATGTGGGGGGAGGGTGGCTGAATTCTGCATTGGGAGGGGGGGGGGGGGGGGTGGAGCCCACCCTGCTTAATAGGAAATTACAGCCCTGGCGATCATTCTCCAATCCCACACCGGAAGTGGATCGTCGATTGGCACCATCCGTGGGCCACTGGCGCCCCTGCCACTGCCCACGCACTGCGGCCACGCATAACCCGCTGCTATTTTGCCAGCGACACCCGTCGGTCCGTCGGGCTTCATGTGACACACAGCGCTGATGTGACCTGTCACGGCAGCGCCAGCCGGCCTCGCTCGCAGAGGCTCGCCGTCCGCCGCCGGCGCCACGTAACGGGCGTCCACCCACGTCGCCGCCGCCCCTCCCGGCCGCGTCTCCGTCCGCCGCCGCGGCGGGCGGTGACGCGGCGAGGGAGGAGGGCTGGAGCGGGCAGACAGCGCGCCCCGCCGGGCCCGCGGCGGGGGCCGGTGGGCGGGGCTCGGACGCACCAGTGGGCGGCGGGCTCCGGCGGCGCTAACGAGATGGGCCACTGCGTCCCCGCGGAGCCGGAGCCGGTCGGTCCGTAGTACCGCCACGGAGATGGGCCACTGCGTCCCCGCGGAGCCGGAGCCGGTCGGTCCGCAGCACCGCCACGGAGATGGGCCACTGCGTCCCCGCGGAGCCGGAGCCGGTCGGCCCGCAGTACCGCCACGGAGATAGACCGATGGCTCTGACAGGGCGATTGGTCGTCGACAACTGCGCGCGGGATGCGCGTCGCACCGCGCAGCCGTCCGCGGCCGCGCTCCAACGCGGCAAGCGCGGCGAACGCAGCGCAGCTCGGACGCGGCCCGGCCAACGGAGCGCTCGGCAGCGGCGGAGCGCGCGCGCTGAAACGTCGCCGACAAACAAGGCCATCGATTTCGACGCCGCCGGGTTTGCAGACGGCAGAAAAACACCTGGCGCCGGCCGGCGCCGGGATGAGCCGGCGGCTCCAGCGGCGGTCGATCAGCTGTTCTGGTCCGGAGACAGCGGGGCGGGGAGCCTCAGACGTGTCCACGCGCCGCACGGGGGCGACGGAGCCGACATTTGCGAGACGCGCGGCACGCTGCCACCGACGCGGGGCGTGACATTTGACGACCCTGGCAGAAACAGACCGGCAAATGACTGGCTCGTTTGCCAGAGCGGTGGACAGCTGGCCCGGTAGAAGCGACCCCTTCTGGGTGGTTGCCACTGTCGGGCCATAACCAGCGAGTGCCTGCGATCCTTTCGAAACATTTGGCGAGGGCGTGACGTGTAATGAACGATTCTGGAGGATGCAACTGCACTAACGTTAGCGGCTTTGCGCATGTTTAGATAAAAACAGTCATGGAGTTTCGAATCTCTATCCGTGATATCCTTGCCCCTTCCCATTTTTGTCTCTGCCCTTTCAATGCAGGCCCATGTGATCAACATATCACCATAAACAATTCAAACTGCACAAATATCTCCACTGGTCTTCGAGCCCCTCTGAATTTTGCAGCCCCGCTTATGAAATATGCGGAGCTGTAATATATATATATATATATATATATATATATATATATATATATATATATATATATACTAAACGGTTACTATGCAGCGCGGCCAATGCCGGGGCTGAATCCCCAGCCCATAAAATATGCCCTATTTTTGACGAGCTCAGTGAGAAAGCATGACCGAGATGGTCGAAATATATCGTAATGAATCTCTGAGAGAGAGAGCTAGACAATGGCGGATTAGGAAACTGAGTCACCGCAGCGTAAAGAAAAAGATACGCGGACTGATGGATGGGCATTGTCAAGGGCTCCTTCAATTAAGGAACATTCCAACAATTTGCATCCTCTCCGTTGACTTACGCCGAAGTAACAATATAAAGGTTAAGAACATCACATACCGCAAGGCTTGTCAGGTAACCGATTTTAAGTGTGCTCGCAGTGACTCGGACGACCGATTCTCTACGGTCGACGTCGTTCATGGCGTCATATCTCCATAAATTCTGCGCCTTTCGGTGTTCGTAGAGACCCGGACGACAACGACTCAACGCGACGTCACGTGGAATATTTGCCCGTTGTGCAGAATATTTTTAAGGATACCTGAACATAGGTAGACAGACATGGCGCGGCTGGTTCATATAAAAACAAGACAATATGCGCGCCCAGGACCGACGGGTGAAGAAAAGGTGTGTTAGGCGTTACAAACAGGACAATTTGCGGCTTCCGGTGTTAGTAGTAAGCGAAGTACGTACGAATGTAAATACTCATGCCTCGCATGCGCAGTTATTGTCGCGAAAGCTACGAAGATGTAAAAAGAAACGAGTCGCGCTCCGTACACGTCTGGCGAAAAGTATAGGTGACGTCACCAAGCATACCACATCCTTGGTGCGTTGCGAATACACCCTTTGTCTTTTTTACTCTTTTCGTTGAGCTAACGCGCTGCACTTCCACCCTATTTCCCAGCCGACGCCAGACATGCCTTCGCCGATCTCGACGCCGTCCCTGGCGGCACGTCAGATCTCCAGCCGTTCCCCCGTTTACGAGCGCACGCGCCATAAACCCCCCAGGTTCATCGTGTCCAGATGCACGCGTTAAGAATGTGGGCCACGTCGATACCATCTCTAATTCACAGCCAATAAACGCGGCACGGCGCGAGACGACGGGCGGCCGGTCCCCTTATGTGCAGCACCGTGGCGAAATTCGCCCAGCCGCGCCCGAGAGCCGGGCGAAACTGCGCCAGCCGACGCTATCATGGGACAGTACACAGATGGCCGGTATCATGAGACCTCCGAGCGAACTATTTGCCGAGATAAGCCGGAGCAGCACGTGCAGCTATCCGAAACGTCTCCACTCATGAAGCGCTTGCAGGCTACAGACGCAACGGGCCAAGGGGCCCATCAGGCTTCACCTGCACATGTTCTTCAAGTTAGCTCATCGGTGCAAGCCCGCCTCTCCACCTCGACTGGCATGGCGCTCTCTTCCGAAACTCCCGACGGGCTCCGTCGTGCTGATGATGGATTGCCGATTCCCACTTCGGATCATCACGCGTCCATCGATCAGCGTTAGTCGGACAATCCTCCAGAGGCGCTTACCGTGTTCCAATCCAGCAGACCACTCCTTCCGCACGCTAAAATCCCGCCAAAATTTGACAGAAGACATCCGACTCGCGGCCTCCGAGCCGGGCGCCCCGCACATTGGACAAACATTGTTCTATGGAGATGAGGCGAGCTCGGATTCCGAACCGCCGCTCGCCGTCGGAGAAAAGATGATGGATTTGATTGTATTGGACGTTAACTAACCTACATTATCGGTCCGGCTGTCGGGCCGGTGCTGATACCAGGACCGGCCTGAATTGCCGATGGTCCGACCCGGCGATGACGCCGGTGTGCGCCGGCGTGGCACACGCACGGGCTGGCCACCGGAGTTTCTCTTCACGAGGCATCCAGTAAAATGATGCCACGTTGTGAAATGACCGCCGGCACAGGAGAGGATCAGAGGCTGGGCACGAAAGGTCCATTCTACTCCATTTCAGTGATCTAGAGGGCTAATGCTGTCATACATAGATTGCAAATTCGGTGTACTATGCGTAAAGATGGGAACCGTGCACACGGGTTCGTTAAGTAACGACACGATATCTTAAAATTATCAGAGAGCAATGCTGCGACATTTCCGGGGAAACTTAACCCGGAAAAGGCTCTCATGTTCGTAACATATATCTGAAACAGTTAGCTAATGACAGAGCTGCGCAGAATCACAAATGACGGGCAAACAAGGCCTGACACCGATACGAACGACGGGGCCGGAAGACAGCACCATATGGTGGCTATTTGATCGAGTTCCGAGCTGGTGCGACAAACGCCACGCGACGGTCGGCCTGGCAAGGTACAGTCGGGCAAGCTGATTCACCAGTACTTACACTGGTTTAATGAAACACACACAGCGAAAACAGAACAGTACGGCTCCGCGACTCAAAACAAAGACCCTGTGCGCATAGCAAAGCTCCACCTTTCCAAAGAAAGCATGGTAAAGCGCGCCCTCCATTTGTAAGCGGTCCTAACGTCGCCCCCCCCCCCCCCCACCCACCCACCTCGCCTCACCTCACCTCAACTCACCTCACCTCACCTCACCTCACCTCACCTCACCTCACCTCACCTCACCTCACCTCACCTCGCCTCGCCCAACCTCACCTAGCACCCGTCATCCCGCCGCGGGGTTTGAACACACGAACCGGAGGAGATCACCAGCCACGCCAGGTGGCGTGTCGACCACCCGTCGGACGGCGACGACGGCCTGACCTGCCCCAGACCACTGCGGCTCGATACGGCATCACGGATCAGCGGAGGACGTCACGGCAAGCCCCGCCGGCAGCCGCCCCGCCCCGCCCCGTCCGGCTAACGTTTCTTGTACAAGATACAGTTAGGAGACGTCCGCCATCCGACCAAATGACGCAACCACTGATTTGTCTCGGAACGCCATTATCGATTGTGTTCTCTCAGATGCGTCGTCTCTACTATTCTATACCGATCCCTTTCCCAAAATTCAATTCAGAGCAATTTTCGCGCCCCGTTTTCCCGCCTCTCTTCTCACACGTCGCTGGTCGTAGGCTTGAGTGACCTTCAGCACTGCCGGAGGGCGCCAGACGAAGGCGGTAGTCGTCCATCCGTCGCCCCGCTCGGGCGTCCGGTGACACCGCACCGGTGCGGCCGCCGACCGCCGGGTCCAAAGTCTCTGGGCCAGAGCCTCAGTGTCCCGCGGACATAAACAGTTCTCGGCACGACCGTCCCGACCAGGGGAGCAGCGGTACGAGCTGACCATGTCACGAGCCCAGGACGGGGGTAGATAGGACGCAACACGTGACGGCCATGGGAGTGGCCGGCTGCCGCCCGTCAGCGCGTGCCGCGCCGGCGGCAGGGAGGCCGACAGCCGGTCACGGCTCGGCTCTGGTCAGGCCCGGCCGGCGACCGGACGTGACCCGCCGCCGGCGCCGGGCGTGGACGGCACCGGCGCCGACTCCGAAGACGTCAGCGGCGACGTGCTCCGCTCCCGTCTGCACGTGCCGTGGTCCACCCCGCCGCGCGGGCTCGGCACGCAGCGAACGGTGTCACGCAGCACTCCGAAGAAACCGCATGCGTCTGACTGGGGACGAGCGATGCCCAGACCGTGCCGCACGCAGGTCACAAACGGGGCCCGTCAAAATCCAGGCCGCCGATGGCTTTCTCTCCGGTCACGGGATGACGACGACACACGGGAGGCAGTGTGGCGGACCATCGCACGCAATGTCACCCACCCACGTCTGCACGACCTCGATAATGTCCCCACGTGCTGTCGTTGAACAAGCGGCTGCCCTTTACCCTTCAGCTCCAAACCAACGTCAGCCCTCGCCATAATCGGGGCTAGGCCACGCAGCAGGAGAGCTCAGGGCAGGCAATCGCGTCAAATGCCCGCATTACGTCACTGGTACACAAGCGGCCTTACTGTCAGCAAGCCGGCTGCGGTGTGTCAAGCCTCAAAGCTGACGACAAGCGCCTGTCACCACCACGACGTGAGCTCACTGTTTTCACGCCGCCGGTCCACTAATCTCCTGCCCAGTGCTGACGCGCCACCGGCCAGGTGCTGGTCCGCGCCCGTCGTCTGACCTCTCCGCGTGACGTCACCGGCACCGGAGACGCCCTCTGGCCGCTGAGTCAGTTGTGTCGGCGAGCTCTGGCGCTGATCAGCACAGCGACGCCCCCGGAGATCGGCTGACTCCGTCCCCTCCCCTCACTACGGCGGCTGGGCGCGGCTCCAGAGGTCACCCAGTCCAGCGAAAGCACCGGTCGACCAGGCAGCCGGTAGCGTTCGGTGCAGTTCGTCGCTACTCAGAGTTAGAGTGATGGCGGTCCTGCATGAGCCGCGGCGCTGATCACGGTCAGTGCTGCCCGACAGTTCACTTCTGACAGTCCCCAACAGTCCCAGGCAGCCCCAAACAGCCCAAGACAGTCCCGGTCAGTCTCAGACCGTCTCAGATAGTCCCAGGCAGTCCCAAATAGTCCCAGACACCCCCAGACAGCCCCGGACGGTCTCAGACTGTCTCATATAGCCCCCGACAGCCCCAGACAGTCCCAAGACAGCACCCAGACAGTCACCCAGACAGTCCCAGACAGTCCCAGACAGCGCCAGACAGCGTCGGACGCCATCGTCATGCGTCAGCGGCGGCCCCGCCTGGTCGTCCTCGGAGCGACCCCGCCGAACGGCCGGCCGGGGAGGGACGGGACTGGACTCGACACGGGACGGGACGGCGGCGGCACCTCCGGTCACAGCGCGGCGCGGAGCGGGCCGGCCGGAGAGGGACGGGACTGGACTCGACACGAAACGGGACAGCGGTGGCACCTCCGACCACAGCGCGGCGCGGAGCGGCCGGCTGGGGAGGGACGGGACTGGACTCGACACGGGACGGGACGGCGGCGGCACCTCCGGCCACAGCGCGACAGGTGCCCGTCACCACCAGAACTGGCCCAGGGAATACATGGCATAGAGGCGCAGACGCAGAGAGCAAGCAAACGGCCGGCCGGCAGGTTCGCTACACCACTGCATAGCTGTGGACTGTCGGACATCTGGTGCAAGATGTGTTGGAAAAATAAACGGCTTTCGTAGCGGCCATGGCCCACCACCCCGCCATAGTCATTATGACAGGACGACCGAAGTCAGACGCTGCTGGAACACCACTGCCATTGCTAGCTCCGACAAGTGATCTCAACGACCGACGTCGATGACTGTCTGCACACTGGGGCAAGTTGAGGACGTCCAAATTACGCCGAAGCATCAAGTTGGGATGGGTGACGGGCAGGTCAGATCGACATCACTGTTCAAGTCGCATCCGTTAAGCCCAAGCCTGATGCGGATGGCAACAATCCGAGTATGTTCAGTGACGTCAGATCAGGCCGTCTGTCCTGTCAGCCGGACCAGACCAGACCGGATCAGACCAGACAAGATCAGACCATATCAGAGGAGAACAGAACGGAACAGAACAGAACAGAACAGAACAGAACAGAACAGAACAGACCAGCCTAGCCCAGCCAGGACGGCACCGGATCAGGTCACACCGGGTCACTCACATCTGGTGTGGCGCGGCGCAGCTGTCTCGCCCCCACCCTTCCCAGGGGTGTTGAGCAGACGGTCGAAGATGAGGATCCACTCCTGGTCGTCATCCCAGAGCATGCTCGGGCCGCGGTGGTCGCGCGCCTCTCGACTCAGCCGGCGGCTGGCCGAGGCGGCCTTCCCCGGCCGCCCGTCGGCCGACTCCGACTCGGAGCCGGACTCCGGCTCGGGCGCCTCGTCCATCACGACACCCTCGTCGCCGTTCGACGCGTCGAAGTCGGGCTCGCGCGGCATCGCGGCCGGCCCCGGCGGCGGCCACCACACCTCGCCGTCCGGCCCGGAGATCGATCGGCCGTGTCGCCGCGGCGGCCGGTGCCCGGTGCAGGGCCGGGGTCACACTCCCGCTCCCGCAGCCGGGTCGTGCCACACCGACCACACGCCCTGTCGCAGTGGGCCAGCGAGCGGCGGCGGCGCGGCCGGACGTGCGCAGCTGTCGCGAGGCGTTCACCTCGCCGCCAGAAAGACAGCCGACGCCACCCTAAACGGCGTCCGTGCCCCGGCTGACCTGCGTGCGGCGCGCACAGTCCCCGCACCCGCGCGCGCGCGGCCGGCGACGCACAGTGGCCCCGCAGCGGCGTCCGGCGGCGTCGGTGCGGCTCCAGGCCCGGGCCGGGGTATCGATCGTGTCACGCCACCGCCGCCGCGCCGCCGCCCTCCACTGCTGACGGCCGAGCGCCGACTGATCTCCCGAGCAGGAGGCCGGCCGGCCGGCCGGCCGGCCGGCCGCGCCGACGCCGTCGCCGGTCACGTGGTGTAAACACGGCGGCCGGCGGCGGCGGCGGCGGCGGCGGCGGCGGAGCGCCGAGGGTCGTTGGAGTGCCACCGGTTGCCAGCAGTGATACGGCGGTGAGTCCACATGGCAGGCTCGGCCGACCGATGGCCCTGCTGACCTTCGCTTCCCGCAGTAGAGTGTCGCGTAACGCGCACGCGTGCCTAATGGTTCCGGCGGCGGCCGCCCCAGTTCCGTTTGGCGTGGCGCGGCGCTCGATTCACTTTTCCCGCCACGCCACGCCCCGTGTGCAATAGTACAACCGGATCAGGGGCGTGCGGCGGCACGACCGCCCGCGGCGAGCTAACGCTGCTGCGAGGGGAACTGTCTTACTGACATGGAGCTTCGTTGGAGTAAGGGAGGATGGGGATTTCCCATCCTAGCCCCGGTGAAAACAGGGCCATGGAATGATTGGAATATACACATATGCACATATGTATATATACATGTATATGTGTGTGTGTGCGCGCGTTGATATATATATATATATATATATATATATATATATATATATATATAATATATATATATATAACATATTGGCATATTGATATGGATGTTCGGATATTCATCCTTTCAGCGGCTCGCCGCTTCAGACACAGATAGAGGAAAACCAGGCAAATCGCCTCGACTATTTAGGAAGTTCGAGGACACCGAGCTCAGAAGCTGTGAGCGCATCATCACGGAAGGCAAGCTCTCTCCACCCAGAGGACTGCGGCACGGGCTCCGTAACAAAGGGATGGTTCTAAGCCCGACCGTGCCGCCACACCGCCCTTCCAAAGCCAGTCGGGCCGCTCGCAGCAGCGGCCTGCGCGGTGTTGTTCAGCCGGTCGTGGGCAGCCGCCGGCAGGCGGAGATTACAGTAGTGCCCGCCTTCGAGCCACGCAGACGGGTGGTGCTCGCAGCGGACCTACACTCACGCAACCTCCCTCTGCAGGCGGCGCCGGCCGGAATGTAAGGAACTACTGCAAACGATACACGTCACCCGCCAAGTTACATTCAACGTGGAGGTCGCGGCACGCGTCCGATCCGCGCCCCTACACGAGCCGCTAGACCCCGGTGACGCAGACCCCGCCCGAAGCTGAAGCTTCCCATCCCCCACCCCCGTCTCCACCGACGGAACGTGGTGGCAAATGAGATGGCCACATACACAGCCTCAAGGCGGACGTCACGACACCCGCCTGCACAATGGATACTTTGCAATAGCATGGGCCGCTGGGCGCGGCCAGGAACTAAGCAATGGTGGCAGTAAATATCACGTGCCAGCAGCTCGCTGCCTTGAAACAGCACACCATCAGAGCCCACTCCACTATGGCTGGCGAGACATTAGTGTTATCACGGGACCCCAAGCATGTGAAAACGTCATGAGCAATCACATCAAACGGACGAGCCACGACATGTCGGACGTGCCGCAGGACCCTAAACATTCAGCATCCCGTCTCGGAGAGCGTGTGCCCAATGCGGAAACACCGGGCACATTCCGGCGCTCCCCGGCTTTCTCAGGCGGCGCGAGGCCGCCGCGCCGGTCAGCCGGCCGCCAGGGCCACGCCCACCGCGACCTCCCGAGCCGAGTGTGTCTGTGGCTCGCCGGCCGTCTGCGATTGCACCCACGGCCTGACTGTGCCCGGACCAGGCGGCGGAGTCCTCCGAGACGGCCTGACCGCGACCGGACATGACCTGACTCGGCTGGAGCGGAGTGCGGCACGAATCCGGCCCGAGCTGAGCGGAGTGCGGCACCAGCCCGGCTCGGCTGGAGCGAAGTGTCGCACCAGCCATGCTCAGCCGCAGCTGAAAGCGGCACCAGCCCGGCTCGGCTGGAGCTGAGTGCTACACCAGCCATGCTCAGCCGTAGCTGAGTGCGGCACCATCCCGGCTCGGCTGGAGCGAAGTGTCGCAACAGCCCGGCTCGGCCGTAGCGGAGTACGGCACCAGCCCAACTCGGCTGGAGCTGAGTGCTGCACCAGCCATGCTCAGCCGTAGCTGAGTGCGGCACCAGCCCGGCTCGGCTGGAGCGAAGTGTCGCACCAGCCCGGCTCGGCCGTAGCGGAGTACGGCACCAGCCCAACTCGGCTGGAGCTGAATGCTGCATCAGCCATGCTCAGTCGTAGCTGAGTGCGGCACCAGCCCGGCTCGGCTGGAGCGAAGTGTTGCACCAGCCCGGCTCGACCGTAGCGGAGTACAGCACCAGCCCAACTCGGCTGAAGCTGAGTGTTGCACCAGCTCGGCTCCGCCGTAGCAGAGTACGGCACCAGCCCGGCTCGGCCGTAGCGGAGTACGGCACCAGCCCGGCTTCGCTGCAGCGGGGTGTTGCAACAGCCCAGCTCGGCCGTAGCGGAGTACGGGACCAGCCCGGCTCCGCTGGAGCGGAGTACGGCACCAATCATGCTTGGGCGGAGCAGAGTGCGGCACCAGCCCGGCTCGGGCATGACGGGCCGGAGTGCGGCACCAGCCCAGCTCGGCCCTGACGGGCCAGAGTGCAGCACCAGGCCGGCTCGGGCCTGACGGGCCGGAGTGCGGCACCAGTCCGGCTTGGGCCTGACGGGCCGGAGTGCAGCACCAGCCCGGCTCGGGCCTGACGGGCCGGGGTGCGGCACCAGTCCGGCTTGGGCCTGACGGGCCAGAGTGCAGCACCAGGCCGGCTCGGGCCTGACGGGCCGGAGTGCAGCACCAGCCCGGCTCGGGCCTGACGGGCCGGAGTGCGGCACCAGTCCGGCTTGGGCCTGACGGGCCGGAGTGCAGCACCAGCCCGGCTCGGGCCTGACGGGCCGGAGTGCGGCACCAGTCCGGCTCGGGCCGGGGTCGGCGACAGCGGGGCCATCAGGCCGCACATCACCAGCGATCGGCCACGTCACGAGTCGGGCCGCTCTGGCCGCTCCGCTTTCACCGTCAGCGAGGGCGCTCGGGAGGCGAAGGGCGTCGCAACGGGCTCAGGGAGGGCCGGGGACGGAACGAGACGGGTCTGGGGAGCGCCGGGGATGTTACGAGACGGGTCTGGGGAGCGCCGGGGATGTCACGATATTTCCCGCCGGCAACACTGGAAACCTCGCGTCTGTGGAGGGTCGAGGTCGGGCCGGGGTGGTGCAGACAGGTATACGCTGCCCGTGTGGGAGATATACAGCAACGAACGTCACATGTCGCAAGCTGCATACCTGCGACAGGCTGCTATGTCCATTCCTGCAGCGCTGACCGCAGTGGGGTGAAAGGCACCAAAACGGGCGTGATCGCACATAACAGCGACCTGATAGTGAGTCGTAAATTTGCATAAACAGACGAGAGTCACGCTCTGAAATGCACTGACTTCATTATCGCCGGTTCAGCATGGGGAACGGCGGGAAAACGGCGGAGAAACATGGATCGCCCACGAACTCCATCATAAAAAGGCGCGTTGCGGCTTTACCGTGCATGTCTTTCGGCTCAAGCTGCTGGCAACAGGTCGTAAATTCCGCCAACTTGCAGAAATGACTTTTGCGCATGTATCTGAATGTAACGTGACTCCTAGAACAACTGAAACGCACATTTCAGTTCAGGGAGCTTTTCGGGAATTCGCAAGCAAACTGTGATCACGCCTTGCAGCTAATGTGCTTGAACAGTGAGCTGATCAGTGAGCACGTAGCCAGCGTTGAGTCACGCGCGTGTGCTGGAAGAGGAAGAGGAACGGGAAGTCGTCAGAGGAACCCTGCAAGTTGAGGAGGTCGCACGATATTGCATAAATTATTGTTGCATTTCAATATCCCAGGAACAGTATCCATACGTTTTTGTTTTTTTTAATCCGTCGGGCGCCTTGGGAGGGGGGCGAAGCCGCTTCTTTCGCCTCACCCTCCCCCCCCCCCCCCCGCCCTCCCAGCTACGTCTGTAATCATAAATCAGACACATTGAGGAAAAATAAGCGATGTTCAGAAAGCTCAAATGTCTGTGCTGTTGCCATCTCATGCTAGTCAGCCTTGTCAGCATTTGTTGAGGGATAAAAAGCTTCAGAACTTGCCAACAAGTTTGGGGGATCGACATTTGATAGTGTTTTACCACGCGACACCACCTCGCTGACGTCAAAGTCGTCCGATATTTGAGGGTCGGAGCCCACTTTCTCCGCACTCCCCCCATTCCTACGCCACTGTCATTTTCACGCACACTTGCCGAAGATTGTGTCGTCATTGCTCCATTGTGCTTGAGCATTGATGCACACACGTAGCGAAGTTCGTGGCCGAATACGGTGCCTAATCCACAGCTGATTCTGAACCGTAAGCACGACAGGCACCGGGCCGGCTACCAGAAGCTGATGTCCCAGTCGCCAGTCGTCCCCGCGCCACCGGCCGATGACGTCACACACCGAACACCGCGCCGTGGTGAGCGGGCGCAGCGGCCGGCTGGTGACGTCACACGAGATCCCTGTGGTTAGGGGACGGCAGAGCGCCGGTGACGGGGGCGTGGCGGTGTGACGGTGTCGTCAGCCGCCGCCGGCGCCGCCCCCGGAGACTGCCTCCGGCGCAGCACAGCAGGGAGGAGCCGCTGTGCCGGGGGCGTTGGCACAGCCCGGGATGAGGTGGGGGCTCGCCGCCCGTGTCCGACTATTGACTGGTGCTGAGCGATCGGTGTGCCCACCCGAGTTCCAAAAGATGATGAGCAAACGGCGAGATAATATATATATATATATATATATATATATATATATATATATATACATATATATATATATATATATATATATATATATATATATATATGATGTATGTATATGATGTAGATAGATAGATAGATAGATAGATAGATAGATAGATAGATAGATAGATAGATAGATAGATAGATAGATAGATAGATAGATATATATATATATATATATATATGTATATCATGATGCAAGCGGAATGTTCGCTGAAACTGGCTGTCTGTCTCCAGGGCTGTGAGAGCATGGGTGGCAGCCCGCGTGCCATACTGGCCGACCGAGAGGGTCTGACGATACAATAAAACATGACCATCAGGCCAGACCACTCGCAAGGCAAGCCGCCTGGGGAAGTAAGCAAAGATGTGAGGAGCTAGCCGCCAGTGAAATACCCTGTTCAGCAATGTCAAACGCAAGTCTTTTATGTAGCTCTTTGGTGCATGGCCGATACGGCCAGTCCAGCACTGCAGAAAAGCCCTCAACTACCCATCCACTAAGTAGCCGCCAAACCAAGAGACGGACACAACGTTGTAGGGAAGTCTCGCCCCAACCTCACTACGCCAGTGGAGCTGGTTGAAGGCTGCGGGTCTGAAGGCATTTGGGACGATTGCGCAAACCAATCATCTGTTGCCCCAGCACCATTACGCGCACGCCGGTAGCAGCGCCACACGCAGGCCGCTCACAGTGCGCGGCGCCCGACTGGCACACTGGCACCACGCATTCACTGTCATTGCAACAGCGCCTGGGTGACAGCGCCTACCTCCGTGGTGGGGAGCGGACGCGGCGCGAGACCATGCGCCACCGCACGCCCCGAGAGTGGCTCGCAACGTGGACGGGCGGGCGGTGAGCGGAGGCCGAGGCAGCTCACAACGACCTCGAGGACGTGCTGAGCCGAACCAGCAGCATAAGAATATTGAATACGCCAACCGAAATCTGTCTAGCCAGCTTTGCAACCTTAGGATACGGTTGAAGATTGAAAAGACCAATGGTTTGGTTTGTTCGATTACAAGGAAATTGAAAGCCAGGCCATCGACACCCACTCCTGACACCTGGCGGCGATTATGAAATGTAAAGCTTACGGCATCCAACTTCGATCGGACAGAGCTTCCAGCCGCAAGATCTCGGTCGACGGAGAACTCTGTACGATGAGACCAGAGGCCAATAGAAAAGAAAGCTACACCACTCTCAGATTTTAAAAATCAAAGTCCCAAAAGCGCCCGAATGTATTCAATTTTGTCAAAAACATCACCAGCATGTGTTGTGATGACACATCCCAATATGTCCCACACGTTTAAGTGTGGGGTTTATGAAATCGTATTCCTGGCCGACGGAAACCATTTCAGTTTTCTCACCACAGTGTCCACGGAGACTTCGCCGCATTCCCAACACATTTTAACTCCCATATATTTACATTTCAGGCCCTCCATCGTCGGCCTCGGATGTCCTATTCCCCACAAAAACAAATGTGTACCTACCCCAAAGTTGAACAACCTCTGCGCCCATCGCCCGCCCCAACTTAACCGACCACCTCCAACCGCCCCCACACCCCGCCCGCCAGCCCGTTGCTCCAGTGTGCCCGGTGCTGTGTTGGGGCCGGGCGCAGGCGCGGACCTCCCCGCCGTGGACCTACCGTCAGCGCCGGGCGGCAGCACGGAGGCGGTGGGCTTCATGAGGCCGGAGTCGCGCACCTGGTCAAACATGGCCATCAGCGGCGGCAGCCTGCAACGGATGGACAGCAGGGGTCATGTCGGTCTGGTGCAGCACAGGGACAGCAGCACAGGGACAGCAGGGGTCAGGTGTCAGGTGCAGCACGGGGACGGCAGGGGTCAGGTCAGTCTGGTGCAGCACAGGGACGGCAGGAGTCAGGTCAGTCTGGTGCAGCACAGGGACAGCAGGGGTCAGGTCAGTCTCGTGCAGCACAGGGACCGCAGGGGTCAGGTCAGTCTGGTGCAGCACAGGGACAGCAGGGGTCAGGTCAGTCTGGTGCAGCACAGGGACAGCAGGGGTCAGGTCAGTATCGTGCAGCACAGGGACAGCACGGGTCAGGTCAGTCTCGTGCAGCACAGGGACGGCAGGGGTCAGGTCAGTCTGGTGCAGCACAGGGACAGCAGGGGTCAGGTCAGTCTGGTTGCAACGCATGGACAGCAGGGGTCATATCAGTCTGGTGCAGCACATGGACAGTAGGGGTCAGATCAGTCTGGTGCGGGACAGGGACATAAGGGGTCAGGTCATTCTGAACTGGCACATGGTTTCATGGGGTCAGGTCAGTCCGGTGCAGCGTACGGACAGCAGGGGTCAGGTCAGTCTGGTGCAGCACGGGACGGCAGGGGTCAGGTCAGTCCGGTGCAGCGCACGGACTGCAGGGTCGGCAGAGGCAATTTAGTCTAGCATAGGCACTGTCCACCGGTGCAGCACGTGCACGACAGTGGCCAATACGGAGTCTGACACGCTCCACAGATCACGGAAGACAGGAACGGCTTCTCGAACTTTATCCGCACATCACGGCACCACACGGCAGATACAGACAGCACGGCATGGCACGTGGACCTATTGGTACAAGACACTGGTAACAGATGGCAGGAGCGTCGTCCGTTCGCTGCAGCGAGCTCCGCTGACCGGCTGCAGCACAGCCGTCCAGTCGAAACTCCTTCATGTCCACAAAACAGTGGCTGGAACTGAAGATACCCTGGAGGACCGCAACCACCAGCACTGTTGTCGAGAATCAGCCCCTCAATTTGTTGCTGCGATCGTGTTCGGATGATCTTGCAAACAATTAAGTCCATACACATTTTCCCACATCCCTTTATCATCCAATTTAACACAGCCGACCATTTACTTAACCATCCGACTAACAGACGGTTATCAGACTACGGAGGATGCCCTTGACCATCCACTTGTCGTTAACAAGGTCGCGAGGTCGCTGTGGTACACAGACGTACTGCTGTGGCCGCATCAAAAAGGAGCTCTGTTCCAGACATCGCGGCCACAATGACATGCTGGTGGTTGGACGAGAAAACAGCCCAGCTTTTTACAAATCCGAGTGCCACCATCGTGGTGGGGGAGCACACAGGAACTGGAAAGACAAGAAAACTCAGAAAGAGATGCGCTAACACAAAAGAACAGACGTGGTCCGTTCGAAGACGAAGATTCAGCAAGGGGCCGTGTACAAGCCGCGGACTGCGACAATGCAGCGGACCAGTACTGCACGCGGCCGGCCACTTCCCGGCGTCGGCCTCAGACGGCTACATCGCCGGACCACCCTGGCAGCCGGCGCTAATGAGGCGTCTCACGCGGGCGCCCTGCTCTAATAAGGCTCGAGCTGCGCCGATCCATCACGGCGGCGGCCCAGCTAGGCGGAACCTGCCGGCCGGCCCGAGAGGGCGCGACGCGACCCGCCGGCGGGCCCGGGCACGGACGCGTCGCGGTCCTCAGGCGAGGGCGGTCCGCGGTCTCCGGTCCCCGGGCGCACCTCGGCGAGGGCGGAGAGTCGGCAATGCAATGCGTCATGGAAGAAGGGAAAAGCAGAGCAGAAGTCGGTGAGCGGGAACGAGTTTTGAGAAAGCCGTACGCGTCACAGCTTGGTTGGGGCCCCGACGTACATGCCTGAGACGTAAATCCCACACTGGCTTGGGCAGAGCACAGCTACCAAGATCGAGCGCACTCCCGACCGCGAAAACAGCGAAGAGTGTGTGAAGCCCTGGTATGTTAAGCTCTGTGATGAAACACAAGCACCAACTGCACACAAAATACAAAACAACGATTGCCCCATCAATCCGTGGCGCACACTACACAACGCCAAAACAAACGAGCCAATCATCGCATCAGGCGCCAAGTGGCAACGGCCATACCAGCGAAAACACAACCGCCAAGTCGCGCAGTCGCCCAATACCGCGGTGTCTCGACCGTGACCGGCCGACCGCGACGCCGCCTCGCCTCCTACCTGGCGGGCGGCACGCTGTGCTTGCGCTGCAGGTCGAACCTCAGTCGCTCGCCCACGTGCTTGTACAGCTCCACCAGCGTGTTGAAGGCGGTGTCGCGCACGGGCGCGGCCGGGTCGCCTGAGGAGTCGCACCACAGGGCCACCAGCGGCGCCAGCAGGAATCGCGCCCGCGCCGTGACTGTCGGTAAAGGGGTCAGAGGGTCACGGAGGGTCATCACGTGGGCTACCGACGGCGTCAGCAGGATCGCGCCCGCGCCGTGACTGTCGGTAAAGGGGTCAGAGGGTCCACGGAGCGTCATCACGTGGGCTACCAGCGAAGCCAGCAGGATTGCGCTTAAACCATGCAGGGGGAGGGAGGGTACAGAGCCGCAACAGATAATCATCTTAACGCGCGCTCGGGTGGCCGGCTAGATACCCTTCGCTCGGGTGGGGGGGTCAATTTGACCCCGAGATCTCGGGAACTCAGAGAGCTAGAGACACCAAATTTGCAGGGTGTCTTGACCTGTAAATGACTCACCTAGGTCCAAGTTTGAGCTTCTTAGGTCATGATCTTCAGGTCAAATAAGGTCAATTTCTAGGCTGGTCACCAAAGTGCCCCCAAAACCTTGAAAACTGTTTCTAAGCAAAATATCACAGCCCATTTCAGATCAGTGACCTTGTTTGACCTACTGAAGGTCATGGTGACAAAATCATACAAGACTGCTCTGATTTTTGCATTAGAATAAGCGACAAAGATTACGCTAGGCAGTATGTTCATAAACCAAAATGTCGACCCGGGTCGTCTTAGGTCAATGACCCTTTCTGACCAATAAAAAGCCAATGGACGATTATAATGCGGTTCCCGCTGTCAATGCATTCGAAATGAGTACCGCAAACTGCCCCATACAGCAATCCCTAAAGTAATAAGTCAGCTGGTTGTGACCTTGGTCTGAACCTCATACCTAACCTTAGGTCAACGTAATTTGCTCATTCAATGATTGTTGTGCCTAAGAAAGCATCTCAGAGATGTATGGCTACGTCAAACACTCCGTCATTGTATCAGATTGGACGATTCCCTAGAAATTGCCTCCGCTGAAACCATGGCCCGGCTTTGACCTGTCATAGGTCAGCGACCTTACAAGGACATCTAAAAACTTTATGTAAGACGATCCGCTATTCAATCGTCTATAGCTATGCAAAATTTTACGCGGCTACGCCGCGCCGTTCGAAAACCATTTTGGAAAAACCTTCGGTGGGGTCAATTTGACCCCCTACCCGAGCGCGTGTTAAGGCGTGACATTCATACGAACATGGGCATTGTCAAATCAGTCTGCTGACAAGCAAGCTCCCATGAAGAGCCCCGGCATATTCAGAGCTCTACAGTCGGGCTCCGTCCCTGACCCTACCAATATAGGTCGGACGTGCGAGTCCGTCGAGCGGAAACATGCGGACAGCATTAAACAAACCGTCAGTTTCCGCCACCAATTGGGTACGATGGACCGAAGCCCCGCCGCAGCCCTCTGGCTCGAACTGGCCGTCACCAGTCAGCGAGCCTGCCACCGAAGCTGCAGCGGCGCGGCTGCCAGCAAGCCGCACCGGTCCTAGAGCCGGCGGCCACGACAGGGGATCGATGCACCATGTACATCACGCGGGTCCGATCCCCGACCGAGCCGTCGCTCCTAACCAAGGCATGCAGCGCCGAGCTTGCCTGGGGCGAACTAAACCCATAGCCGGGACAAGTTGTGCTGAAGGGGAGGCGCCCACCCGACAGGGCAGCTTTGGTCAGGACTCCCACTCCGGAATCATCACAGCAAATGATCCAAACCGACGAGTGGATCTACATTATAACTTATTATAAATAGACAAAACAAGCATGTCAATTGGGTATGCGCAGCCCAACATGTGTGGAGCCTGACATAAAGCACTGCAAGGAAGGACATGTTTCAAAAAAAACACAATTGTTTCCTGGTTGCAGTATTTTTGGCAAACGTTTTGGGACCGGGACAAGATACTGGACAGCCAAGGGCGCTCTGAAGAACC
Source organism: Pollicipes pollicipes (assembly GCF_011947565.3). Taxonomy (NCBI): domain Eukaryota; kingdom Metazoa; phylum Arthropoda; class Thecostraca; order Pollicipedomorpha; family Pollicipedidae; genus Pollicipes; species Pollicipes pollicipes. Next base: position 145,760 of record NW_023597040.1, read on the forward strand.
ACAAAGCTCAACCCATGTGCCCCACCTTGTCGCAGCCAATCACAGCACCTCCAAAGGTTACCGTATGGTTATCGCCACCGCCACGCGGCCGCAGCAGCTTCCGCCTCCTCCCCGAAACGTCCCAAACTGCGGCGCGCCGGAGCCGTCGACGGCCGCGTGTCTTTGTTGTCGTAATGGGGGCGGGTCCGCCCGGCCGGTGGGCGGTCCTATCGATCCTGCCGAGGCGCCCTTCGCCGGGGCCTTGCCGGGCGCGTGGCCCGGAACCTGAGCCGGCTGGCGCCGGGTGGGCTGGGTGTCTGACGCACGCTCGGCGTGCACAGTGACCAAGCCGGTGGGCAACGCCGCTCAGGACGTCCCAGGTCGAGCGCCCATCTCCCGCCGGCTGTGTGGCTGTCCGCTTGACGCTTTGCTCGCCGCGGAGGGGAAGTTCATTTGGCCACTGTGTGGGTGCTTGTTTCCGCCGCCATGTTCTCGTTTGGTACTTTCTGAGCGATGTCGGTCAAAGCCCCGCGGTTTCCCTGGCAGCAAATCGCATGCAACTAGCGCTGATCTTGCTATAGCACTCAATGAAATCCCTTACATAAGCGAATTCTCAGTACACAGCTCACAACACGGCACTCGTGTGGTATTCTGTGATGAGGAGAATACCGGATCAGACAGCAGTTTGCGAAGGAAAACACTATCAGGGCGCTTCAATGTCCTTCACAAGCCGAGCAACTACTTAAGTTCAGAAGTCATAATATTCCCCGTTAGTAGTCGGGGGCTTGCTGACCTTTGACGCAAAGGCAAACTTAATGCAAACTTAACGCAAACTTAACTTTAACTTTAACGCAAACTTACAAAAGTCATTGCCGGAGTATAGCCACGCTATAGGCCTGCAAAGTTCTGGTAACTTAAGTGAGTGAGGCAGATTCTGACTAGATGTCGTTCTACAATGCATTGAGCTATGCGCCTATGCACCCTTCATGGCACGTTGCATTTCGGCTTGGGCCACAGCCCGTTGCAGTTGGGGCCGGTTTTAGGAAACGTGACAATGACAGCTTTCCGGTTCATAGCTGGCGTATCCGTGGGCCGGAGAGCGTTGAGGTCGCAGGGTAATGTGCACACTGTACGTTCGCCTCCAGCATGCTGTCAGCTGCACGTCTCTGCCAATGCTGGTTGCCAAGGTATGACAAAAATTAAAACACCCCAAACAGGCGGACCCATGGCTTTAATACGATGGGGCGTGATAGTGTACACGCATCGCTCCACGTTTGTGACAATACGACCGACCCTTTGACGTTGAGTACTACTCAGCCACATGTCGCTACGAGGCTTGGTCGCGGTCATCTGAACTCGTTTCCGAACTGCCTTCTTCCGCTGTTTCGCAAATTGGAATTGTTACACTTCACTTGCTAATCGGATGGGAAGGCAGAGTGGTAGTCATATTACTACGCTGCAGAAAAAGCCATGGGGTACTAGTTGCTGTGAACTTTCTGTTGTCAGTAAGATCTAGGCGGTTACAAAACAGCACAAGATATCAGCCCATCTAAACGCTGGTTGGCCACGTCGGGACGGGTGGCGGGCTGAAACTGAACAAATGAATGTAGTTCACGTTAAACTCTCTCGGATGCATCCTTACTCGTTACCACACATCGGCATCGTCGCATCACTGGAGCGACGTGAGGTGAGCCAAGTGCTTCCGTCCGTCATAATAAGCCGCGTCCGACGGTAAAGCGACCACCTGTGCTGGGCCGTGCCGATTCGAACGCTGCAGAACACGCGACAGCGTCAAGCCGCGCGGCCGCCCGCCCCGGCCGACGTCCGAGTTTGGCGCGAGCGCGCCCCGCCCCGCCCCCCGGACCCGGAGGTCACGGCATGCAAATGGGGTGACCGCAGCACGGGAGCGCAGCGGCGGCCCGCTGTTCCCACACCACACACGGCTGGCTTCAGACGGCCGCTCGGGCGGAGGCGAGCAGCGAGCCCTGCGAGCAGCGAGCCCAGCGAGCCCGGCCGTGTCCGCTCAGGCGCCGCTGAGGTCGCTCGGGTCGCCATGTGTCAGGCGGTGGAGGGCGCGTGCCATGCGGAGCACTGTCGCGTGATTCTCGAACACTTCCACGAAGAACGAGCTTGCGGGAGCGAGCCGCTCCTAAGAAAGTCCGCCGCCCAGTGAACACCACCAGCCACAACTGCATGAAATGCATCGCCTGATATCGACAATGACATCTGCGGTTACACGGCTGGTTGGGGCCTGACCGCTTGTCACTGCAGCGGAGCCACGTGACGCGCCGGGCCTCATCACCACGCCCGACAGCCCGTGTCGCGCGACCGCGCGGCTGGGCCGGGATCGGCGCGGACGAGGCCGACAGCGCGGCTCACTCCCACGCGCCCGGCCCGAGTCATGTGCAACGCGTCTGACGTAGAAGTGTAATGCGCGCGGGGTCAACGCCTCCGCGGCGGGGGTGATGCTGCGGGGTGACCCGCCGTCCCAGCGCCGACCCGGGATCGCCACGAGGCTCGTAACGGCCGCGCCGCTCGGGTCGTGGCCTCACGGGCCGCCCGACGCCAGAGGCTCTAGCGCCGATCAAGGCCGGTACAGGTTCTGGTAGCGAACAGTTCAGCGTATGGGGAAACCATCGTTCTGATGTCATGCCTGCCGGGGCTAAACGCTATCCACAAGGTTCGAGCATGGGCCCCCGGATTTGCAGCAAGCGCCGCTCAGCGCATGTAGGCGTCGGAGCATGTTCGAGATATTCTTCTTCAGGCCGCCCGCGGCCGTAACAAGAGGCGTGCGCCGGTCACCAGCACGTCCTCTGGCCACTCCCAGCGCTTGACAAACAACAGTCCCCCGCCGCCATCCCCACCACCCCGGCCGCAGCGTGAAGTCTGACTCACTCGGCGAGGGCGTTCTGCAGCAGCACCATCACCTCCTCGCGCACCTTGGCGCTCTTGTGCGCCAGCGCCGGCGACAGCTTGTCGAACAGCTGCTGCGGGCTGACGGTGGCCAGCATCAGCTTGATCAGCAGGATGTGCGCCTTCTCGCGGACCGACTCCCGGGCGTCGCCTGCGGGCGGGGGTCGGACCGGCTGAGATCGACTGAGGGGGTGATAAGCATGGCATCCCACACATGTCTCCGGCCAGACGTTCACGGGTGACAACGGTCAGACACCAACAGACGATAAACACTACGGCAGACGGGGGGCAGTTACATGGTCGCAGCATCACGTGGTCAACGTGACGGTACATGTGCCACAGATGGAGGGAAACGGCTGACATTCCAAACACGATGTTGCGAGGAGATAACATAACGACAGAGTGTTCGATGGCATGTGAGCAGAACAGACACCGCGGTTGTCGATCATATAAGACTCAGCACGCTCCGGCACGACACGACGCGAATGGCAGCACGTGACCAGAGATCAGGCAGCCCGTCTCCTCTCCGCACGTGACGAAAGATTACGCCGCCGTCTCCTCTGAGCACGTGACCAGAGATCGGACGGCCCGTCTCTTCTCAGCACGTAACGAGAGATTACGCCGCCGTCTCCTCTCAGCACGTGACCAGAGATCAGGCATCCCCGCCTCCTCTCAGCACGTGACCAGAGATCAGGCCGCCACCCTCTCTCAGGACGTGACCAGAGATCAGGCCGCCCGTCTCCTCTCAGCACGTGACCAGAGATCAGACAGCCCGTCTCTTCTTAGCACGTGACCAGAGATCAGGTCACCGTCTTCTCTCAGTACGTGACCAGAGATTAGGCCGCCTGTCTCCTCTCCGCACGTGACCAGAGATCAGACAGCCCGTCTCTTCTTAGCACGTGACCAGAGATCGGGTCACCGTCTTCTCTCAGTACGTGACCAGAGATTAGGCCGCCTGTCTCCTCTCCGCACGTGACCAGAGATCAGACAGCCCGTCTCCTCATAGCACGTGACGAGAGATTAGCCCGCCGTCTCCTCTCAGCACGTGACTAGAGATCAGGCCGCCGTCTCCTCTCAGCACGTGACTAGACCAGGCCGCCGTCTCCTCTCAGCCCACACCTCAGCGCGCCGCGGCGGGGCGTCACGGTTGTGACGTTAGCGGAGCGGCGCGCGAGTCGCGTCCGTTAGATCCGGCGATTGACGGTCGGGGTGACACTAAAGCCCGTTCGACAGTGCGTCATCACGGTATCCATGGAGCAGGAGAGCGACGCCTGCTCGACGCCTATTGTAGCGTAGCTGTCTGATGGCGTTGTAGGTAGACTACAAACTAAACGCCAACGATAGCGGTGCGGGTTTTGTTTAAAAATATATAATCCGAACCTTTGAGTGGATGGATTTCTGTGATCGGAGACCATGCTAAGCAGTGCTTTTTGTGTGGGCCCTGACCCCTACCATCTGATCGCGCAATTCCACGTCAAGGGCATAATTTGGAGGCCAAAGCTTAACGTGCCGTAATGCTCGGCGCGGTCCGTCCTGCCCTCTGACGTCATCTGACCTTCGTCACAGCGGCTGCCACCCGCTGCAAGCTTTACCTGTCAAGGGCAATCCCAGATTTTGTAGAGATTAAGCCGGGATTCCGGGATAATCCGGAATGCGGCAATCCGGGAAAATACGGGACTGAGATTAAATATATAAACGCTCTCTGGGCGGGAGTTATCTTCACGCACGCCATCGGCAAGAGGACAGCAGGCACGCTACGTCAATTAGTCCTTAACTGAACACAGATTGTTGAACAATAAACAAAGGGTAGCCAGGTATCTCAGGAGTCAAAATTCGGTGCGACCCCTTGACACCATCCGGTGACCCTTTCGCTTAACATGGTCTGAGTGCTTGGAGGCACAAGATAAAAGGTGATATGTTTTCGTGAAAAGGACAAGCTTATTTCTGACCACAAATGCACAAATTGGTGTGCTGAATTCAATTAAGAACAAAACAGCGGTCTAGAGCTCACCTGATGTCAAACAAGATCATCAAATGTCACCGATCTCAAGTTTGTAGACTACTATTCATAAACTGAATTCGCACTTATGAGGGCACAGATTCACGTAAACAAACACACAAAAATGCACGGCACTTGTCGCAAACAGGCCTGCGCGCCTCGAGATGACGTTACCAGGACGCTATTCGTACTACATGGGCACAAGGTCATGGTCTGACAATAAATCGCTTGGCGTAGCCTGAGGTCCATTTTGTGCGGACCAAACGGGTGCAAATGTGCCCACGTGTCAACAGCTACGCTACAATATTTCCACGGTCTTGCCCCTTATCATTTTTTCGTGGTCTCGAGCACGTCGCTGGGGTAGGGACCCCCGACGGCAAAGAAGCCCAATATGAAGCCAAATAAGATGCTCTGGACAACGTACTGCGGCACACTCCGATGTCATCGATTTTTGGGCCTTAACGCTACCACGTGCATAGCATCTGCATACCATCACGCCTTTGACGACTGCATTCCGCAACAGTAAGTAATCTATAAATACCCACCTGGCCTTGAACCCAGCCTCGCTATGAGGCTTGATTACAGCAAGCTTCCAAACGACGACACAAACGACCCGTTCGGCGCAAATTCCATTCCCACCAGCGCCAGCATCAATCAATCGCCCTCGTCGACCAACCATTCCTCGCCTCAAAAACGCCGCGCGGCCTCACGTGTCTGTCTGCCGCGCATGCGCGCCAGTCGGCTGCCGCGGTGGCACGTCCACTCACCGAGTCTGTCGACAGCGTGCGGAAGCACGGCGTTGACATATGGCCTGAAGTCGGTCTTCATCCGGTCCACCAGCAGGCCAGGATCTCCAGGCCATTCTGCGACACCTGCCGGATGGGTAATAGACTGTTGTCATGTTCACATCGGTTGTCGTCAAGAACAGATGTTAATTTAGCGAAACGCCTTGCGTCAAACCTTACTTCAGTCAGCGCAACACTTCAACCCTACTGACACTAGCATTGACCAATCACCATCCTCTTCCTCTGCCACCACCACCACTACCATTGAGAACTCCCGCAGAAGACGGAATGGGCGCACTTGGCGTTGCCGCTGATACGGTGTTAAAAGCGGAATCCCCTTCAAGCATCCGCACGGCTTCAACATCGAGCGAGCTGCGCTCTCACTCCTAGACATGCGTCCGTCGGCTCGCACTAACGGCGAAGAGCGTGGGCCGAGCGGACGGCGCGGTGACCCGTGCCGCGGCGTGAGCGGACGCCGCACGCCCGTTGACGGCGGGCCGGGGTGCGGGCCGTCACCGCCGAGACGGAATCGGGCGGCGTCGCGGTGAGGGCGCGCCGTCACAGCACGGGCCCTCGCCGCCGTCCGCCGAGTGCCCGGCCAGCCGTGTTCGACCAGCCGTGCTGGTGACACTGCCCGACACTGAGGCCGGCCCAACAGCCCGGCCTCATGTCTCTCACCACCCCGGTCTCACGTTTCTCACTAGCCCGGCCTCATAGCTCTCACCAACCCGGCCTCATGGCTCTCACCAACCCCGCGTGACGTGATGTGTGGTCATGCTGTGTGATCAACATGGCTTCCGGCCCGGGCTCCCCACGCAGACGGCCATGCTCGACGCGGTGATTCATTTTTCGGAAATCATCGACGACGGAAAAATCCCTTCACTAACGGCGCTGGACACACCTAAAGCCCTCGACAGTGTCAAGCATGGCTAGCTCCAGAAGAAACTCGGGGGGTATGGCACTGACTCCGATGCGTTCAGACTGGCCTTGCGATCGCAGGCAGTGTGCGCGTGGTGGAAATGACGTGTTGACGCTAATTCACGGTGTGATCCAGGGCTCGATATAAGGGCCGATTTTAGTATTACTATGACATGACTCTCAACCTTACATCACTGACTCCAAGCTCGTCATCGATGCGATCGGCGCGCAGTTCATTTATACGTGTTACCCCAAACATTTCAATTCGCCTTAAAAATCGCACCAAGGAAACTTTGGCGGTAGCTGAGTTTCGGTTCGCGCAAAATAGTTTGCAGATGAATCCGACGGCTGGTTTTTCCTGGTACACCTCACGTCAGCGACGCTCGGTTGGTACGGGTTCCATTCTGATATTTCGTTCTTTATGTCTCCCATAAGGTCAAAATCCTTGATATTGCCGCAGGGGGTCTCGGGGTCGCATTCGGGGTCACATGTGTAAGAAAGAGCTGAGACGCTGTTACGCACGCATCTGCAACATCTCAAATTTTCGCCGGCGCTGATGGCGAACGTTAAAAAAGGCCAATTGAAGCTGTAGTCCTTCCCACTTGCAGTACTGCTCGACTGTGTGGGGAAGTCGCAGCAGCGATGAGTGGCCTCACATTCAAGGTTCAAGGTTCGCGTGCCGTCATAGGTACTCGCTGCTTTAATAATGCGTCTCCGATCTCAGCCAAGTTAAAATGACAAAAACGTGACGCACCTTTAGTTAAATGTGACCTAGCGACAACGCATACAATCCCACCCAGGTCTCGCTCACCGAATCTCTGAAATCGCGTGTGCTGTGCGGCGATGACGTGTCAACCCGCGTCTCGCGTGGAACCGCCGATAGCCTTTTACAGCTGTCGAAAGTGCGCACGGCGATAGCCCGCCGCAGCTCTGCCTTCTGGACTGCGTTCACATGGAACAGGTTCCTGCAGCGGCACGGCGGTCGGCGGGCCCGAGGGCCTCTACTCGGCGGGCTCGGCCATCGCTCAACATACTGACGTGTGACAGTCCATCATGTGTTGTATTGGCAAAATCCGCGCGTGTGTGTGTATTTGCGTAGGTGCATGTGTGTGAGAACGCCAGTAAAACTTGCCGCATGGGTGGAACAGCCACATTGTGGAGGTTACAAGAAAGATGTTGGTTGGTTGGTTGGTTGGTTGGTTGGTTGGTTGGTTGGTTGGTTGGTTGGTTGGTTGGTTGGTTGGTTGGTTGGTTGGTTGGGTTGGTTGGTTGGTTGAATGAATGATCCGGTTTATTTTATCAGCCGGATCTAGTTGCGGAGCCAGATCCGGCGTCCGCTGCACCCGTTCCATCGTGCTGTATTGTCCCTAAAGCACAGCAACAAAGCCACTGTGCCGACACGTCCCGTGTGACCGGACACTGCAGTGCCGGCGTACGCTGCAGCCGGCGCATCACACACCGATCAAACCCGACCAACCCGTTCTTCACAGCGCATCATGCCGGCGCGCTGCGGGCAGAGCGTTGCGTAACCGGCGCGTCGCATCTCGCACCAATCAGCGGGTGGCCGCCAGCTCGGCCGCCGCACGCCGCGGAGGAGGAACGCAGCGGGGCTGGGCATACAGGGCAGTGGCCGCGCAGCAGCCGCCTCCGGCCGCGCGGTGCAAGTCGCCGAGCTACAGACACAATGCTGCGCGTTCCCACGTGGCGTTCTGATCCACGGACGCGCCGACGCGGAGGCAAGCTCTTTGACTGCAGGTTTTGTTTTGTTATGCCAGGGTGCGCTTAGCCTGGTGTTCCACCTCTGCCTGTCGATCACCTTATTTACGGACACATCGGAAGCACTAGGAGGACATCAGACCAGACACCGACCAACTTGACGGCGCTAACCATCCACCGTTCAGTTATGTTTTGACGTCAGCTGAGTCTGCTGACCAGGTTGCGCCTCGAGGAGCTCAATGTCGAGGTCAGACTGCCGCCTCGGCCAAGCGGCCGTCGTCGGTGGAGCCGGGCACCTGCGCGCCGGTAAACAACCGAGCGGCACCGGCACCGCGCCAGGACCACAGGTGCGTCCGCCCGGCGGCACAGGTGGTCGGCCGCTCCCACGGGCCCGAGGACGCCGCCGTCCGGTGCCGCCCGGGCGGGGGATCGGGGTGACGCTCGGCCGGTGCTGGCGCGGCGCTGGCTGGTGAGTCAGTCGCCACGGCCGGGCGGCGCCGTCCGCTCCGCACCGGTACCGCGGCAGCGGGCCGGCCGCACGGCAGCGCGGCGCGGCCGTCACGCGGCCCGGCCGTGCCGGCGCCGCCCCCGCCCGGCTGACGGATGCGGCGGCCGACCGGACCGAGCCATCGGGCCACAGTCAATGTCAGTGTCAATGTCACGCTAGCTAGCAAGAAACTGGTGTCACATTTTAAAATCGCACGCAGACGGAGTGGCAGAGCGCGCAATACCTAAACAAACCTGTTACATAGAAGGCCAGCATGTGTGTGTGTGCGTGGAGAGAGAGAGGAGCGAGAGCGAGAGCGAGAGCGAGAGCGAGAGCGAGAGCGAGAGCGAGAGAGAGAGAGAGAGAGAGAGAGAGAGAGAGAGAGAAGAGAGAGAGAGAGAGAGAGAGAGAGAGAGAGAGAGAGAGAGAGAGAGAGAGAGAGAGAGAGAGAGAGAGAGAGAGGAGAGAGAGAGAGAGAGAGAAGAGAGAGAGAGAGATAGAGAGAGAGAGAGAGAGAGAGAGAGAGAGAGAGGAGAGAGAGAGAGAGAGAGAGAGAGAGAGAATCGAGAGAGAGAGAGAGAGAGAGAGAGAGAGAGAGAGAGAGAGAAGAGAGAGAGAGATACATATATACACATATATAATATATATATATAGATATATATATATATGAATATATAATATATTATTAGCACATGGTATGAGTAAAAAACTTTGTGTATGCATAGTGCACTAGCAGCAGTACAGATGGACATACATACCACATGAGCAGATGCCTGGCAAAGGCCATAGAGAGCAGTCGGTGCATAGCACAGCACGCCAGAAAACCAGCGCGGTGCACGATTCTGCCGCATTTATCATGGTGCCACCCAGTGATGTCCGCCGTCCGCTGCAGTGAAGCCGTGTGCCCGGCGAGCGTAGGGCGGCCACGTTGGTCACGCCCTCCTTCCCTGTGAGACGAGCGCGTGCTTGACAGCTTAGGAGCCAAAGAGCGCTTCGGGATGTCTCTCGGCGAATGCGGCCCGCCGGCTCGGCTCGGGCGGAGGCGGGGAGGCGGAGAGCGCTTCGGGACGTCTCCCTGGCGAGCGAGGCCCGCCGGCTCGGCTCGAGCGGAGGCGGGGAGGCGGAGGGCGCTTCGGGGCTCCCTGCGAGCGCAGCCCGCCAGCGGGCTCGGGCGAGAGGCGGGGAGGCGGAGGGCGCTTCGGGGACGTCTCCCTGGCGAGCGAGGCCCGCCGGCTCGCTCGGCGGAGGCGGGGAGGCGGAGGGCGCTTCGGGACTCTCCCTGGCGAGCGCGGCCCGCCGGCTCGGCTCGGGCGGGGCGGGGAGGCGGAGGGCGCTTCGGGACGGCTCCCTGGCGAGGGCGGCCCCGGCTCGGCTCGGGCGGAGGCGGGGAGGCGGAGGGCGCTTCGGGACGTCTCCCTGGCGAGCGCGGCCCGCCGGCTCGGCTCGGACGGAGGCGGGGAGGCGGAGGGCGCTTCGGGACGTCTCCCTGGCGAGCGCGGCCCGCCGGCTCGGCTCGGGCGGAGGCGGAGGGCGCTGCACTGGAGTCACGTCATGGGATGCCGCCGGCCCACGCTCGCTCACAGGGCCGACCTGGCGCACGCCCTGGTTCCCCTAGACCACGCGCCCGCTGATGGCTGCATTGCCTAGAACTGTGCGAAGCAGGCGACGCACAGAACCGTAGGAAATACGGATGTTCAGGCTGAACTACTGTCATTATGTTGGGGGTGGAGGTCGGAAACAACAATGAAAGATGATGTTACCTAAAGCTGCCTTTTTTGCTAGATGCTGGCTCTAGCTGGTCTTCATAATGCGGTTTGAGTACACTCTATGCTAAGTGGCGATACTAGGGCTTGTCTTCGTTTCTGGTCCAGCTGGCATGGAACAGGTTACTAATCCTCTGAGTTAGCGCATCAAGAAACATATAAATAGTAATAGTGAGTGGCAAAGTCAATGAGCATTGGAGCCACGTGCCACACGGAGCCACGCCGTCCATACGCCACTCATGAATCGAACAGGCAGGCCGTGCGGTGTGGGACGCGGCCATTGCCACCCAACTTGGTCCCCTATGACCCGTGCAGCGGTGAGAAAAGGTAGCCTGCGTGACTGCAAATGCAACGAAAACGCAAATCTTCATTTCTAATTTGTAAGAGTTGTATGATCTGTCTCTTGGCAGTTTGTCATTATGTTTAAAATAAAAGGGCTTGTCAGCGCTATAACACTGCCCAGAATCCTGGCTGCCAGCCTGTGCGCCTCGGCGGCCCCCGACTGCGTACCGCCATCGGAGCAGTGCACGACGAACATGGAAACCGTCACATACCGGGCTCGCTACAGAGACGCGTGACGTCAGCCCCGGTGAAGCCAATGCCCCAGCCGTCCTAATAGAGGATACGAACTTTATAACGATAAGTAGTCGATTTCTGTTCATGCATCATAGACTCACCCCATGTGGTCTAATTTGAGAACGGCAAACAAAATAAACTTATTGACACGAAACAAAACTGGCCAAGTATTAACGAAAACCTGTGCACGTAAATGAGTTAGCAGGTAAGCTCAAAGGTCACCTGGTCTTGCGCTGGAATGCTTCGCGGGTTGTGTCACGCCGTAAACCAGGCAAGGTTGTTGGCTCCTTTCGAAACTGTGAGGCATATCTTACAAGTGAACACGCTAGCATTTAGCACTGTATGATTTGAAAGTCATCGAATTGAGTTAAAGACCTTTAATATACCAGGACGTATTGGCTAAACGACGTTGCAATGTTAAATGACGATTATGTTCAGGATGCTCCACATTTCAAACTGTCCTCATCAACTTATAATGCCGAAAAACCAGAAGCTGAAGGCCTTTCCGTCTTATATCTCACATTAAGCGCATTAGGCACAGTACACAGCGTGTTATCACGAAAAACATCTTAGTGGCTCTTCATTCACGTCTGAATTACTTACAATCTTTGTTTTCTCAGTGAGCAGTAATGTGTCAAGCAATCACTCAAAGTCCAGCGTTAGTGAAGATAGCAAGTGCATGAGAAGACTACCAAGGTGAGTTACCTTTTCGAGGAATATCCTGGTGGACATCTTCCTTGAAAGCCCGGTCGAAACTCATTCATCTCGGTTCTGCATCCAGGCAATGAATGGCACGCCAACCGACCGGAATAAGGTCAACAGCAGCTTTACCGAGGATTACGGCGCCACTACCAGAACGACAGCCGAAAAATGAGGTGCTGCACCACGTTTATAAGGTTGGTGGCTGGTCCCGGCTAACCATCCGAGGTTTGCCGGGCAATGCCTGCCCGACCACCGTCGGTTGACGGGAATGTGGCTGATAGAAAAGTGGACCGTGAGAGCCGACTGTTGGCAAAAGAGGTGAGTAACAGACCTTAAACCCATCGAATGCTGTAAAATGCTGTAGTTTGCAAAAAGGTATGTAAAAGCATATTTCACGGTTCAAAACGCTGGTGATACGCACACCATACACGGGAACTCCGGGCTATCAACACTGCCACGGTGGTGTCCACGTAGCTGAATTGGGGGGGGGGGGGGGGCGGGGGGCGACGGACAAGTGATGCATGAAAAGCAGCAGGAATCGTATTAAAAAACACGCTTGCCATCTGGCACAGATTGCACCTTGGCAACTGGCCAAGACGACCAGAACGACACGACTGGTCGTATTATGACAATACATTACACTCAAAAAATCCTTCGTTGCTGGCAGAAAAGGCGGAAACAATAAATATCCGGTGAACCACACATACCACAATGATGGGAAGGTCGCATCAGGGTCCTCACACGATACGCCCAACAGAACCCCAAACAGATTCGACAAATTCCAAAGCCATTCGTCAAACATTCGAGCAAACGCACGTACGAAAACGCCGATTAATTAGTATTTCGTACCTATGGGGCGATTATTTAACTAAATATATTTATTTAAGTCGACTCCAGTCCGAGCCGCGGCTACCGGCAAGTGTCTTGACATTTTGAGTTGTCTACATTTGACTTCACGGTGCCTCACAGATGGACCTGGAATGCTAAGCATCGTTCTAATGCAAACGAGCTACAAAGACTGTCGTAAGCAGGTGACACTGGTAGCAGCCAACCAATGTATTTTATCCATCGCCGGCAGGTAGCTGTCTGAAGACGACGGAAAGGTACCTTTCATCTCGTCTTTATACCTCCCAGTTCCATGGATTTAAGGCGAGTTTAGGCACACGTTTTAGATAGGTTGGCCTACGTTGAAAGGCAGCAGGAGAACCAGTGCGCTGTCATACGATTAGACGAAAATCCTCGAGTTGCTGGACCGGTTTGGGGCTAACCGCAGTACAGCCAGCGCACCAGGCGTACGGTGGAGAGCGGCCGGCGAGCCGCGGCTCTGTACAGCCACGCAGCGAGGCTCAGTACAGTCTCACCCCCCCCCCCCCCCCCCCCACATACACACGCGCCCGACTCCTTATCACACCCGCTCCCCTATCTACCGCCCCAACCGATCGGAAACAGCGCCAGCGCCGACGCCGCTGCGTTTCGGCGCGCCAGGCCAGGCCGCGCCGGGAGAAAGCGGACCGACCCGGGTGGTGGCGGCGGTGGTGGCGGCGGCCAGACGCGCGTCCGCCCGGATGTCTGCCTGCTGGGTCCCGACGAACGCACGCGCCCAGACAAGGGCGGCCGTGTTCACCGCCCGATCTGGGCCGCGCAGGAGCGCAGCCGAGCCAGAGAGGTCACGGAGCACAACCCGAGCTTGAGGCCCGGGTTTGATCCGAGTCCGGTGCACCGACCAACGCATGCACACGCACTGACAGGCTTGACTGATCGATTATCTCAGCTTTCGAGCGCTGAAACTACATGGCCCTGTGGCACACGGAACGGTCTACCTTAAAAGTATGGCTAGCGTCCCAAGCTACGATGGCAAACGACCCGCACAAGCAACAGCCGGTGCGAAGCCACGTCGTGGTCCCTTCAGCGCCGCCCAATCCACCCTAGTCGTGCCGACGGACGTCCGCGGACCCGTCTGCGCCGGGCGATGTCGGCGATCCAGGGCGCCGTGCGCCCGACATCGGCGGCCACCCACGCCTGTCATCCGCCCGCGCCGTGGGCGGACAGGCTCCAATTGACGGCAGAGATGTGGGCCGGAGAGGCCGCCGCCACCGCCGCCGCCAAACAACGCCGGGCGACGGCGCTCGGCGCCACGCGTCGGGCGACCGGCGCCCGCGGCTGGCCTGCCGGCCACGGCCAGCACCAAACAGGGAGCAACCGACTCCGATTAGACGATCGGGCTCCGCGCTCCACCCATGTTTGGTCGCCTTCTGCGGCAGAGACAAAACCGCTACACGGTAAAGACGTCCCACTGCCCAGTTCTAGGAGGAGAAAAACGCGAGGCCACCCAACCGTCCAGCACACAGTGCCACCGCACCACGCAAGTTCACATCGCCGTCCAAGACGCTCGGGCGCTCGGCCAGCCGACCCGGGTGGATCGGGGAAACAGACCGCTCCCTCCCCCGACAACGGGTTTGGCCGGCGCCGCGCCGCTCTCTGCATGTCCATTCGAGGCGTGATGACCTCATCAGCCGCCGGGTCGCGCCCGCGTGACGTCACGTGCCGCTCGGCGGCCTGTGGGCGTGGCGTGGCGGCGCCGGCTCCGGGCGGACGCGCGGAGAGCGCCGCCGACAGCGGACGACCGTAACCGGCCCGCGGCACCCGTCTGACGCAGCCGACAGCGCGGCACCCGCAGTCGCACCCCGGCGACTGGGACGACCGCGGAGGCGGCGCCGACAGCGGACGACCGTAACCGGCCCGCGGCACCCGTCTGACGCAGCCGACAGCGCGGCACCCGCAGTCGCACCCCGGCGACTGGGACGACCGCGGAGGCGGCGCCGGCGAGGGCTGCGGGCATGGTCAAGTCACGTCCCCTCCCATGCCTGTCAGCATTGGCTCTCGACTGGACGTGGCCCACGACAGCGAACATCGGGGATGAGAAGGCGCTGCCTGGCAATGACGTCACCGCTGGGAGCCGGGGCCAGCCGGTGCGGCGCGCTCGCATCCCCGCCGACCGTCACGGCCCCTGCACGGGGTCCGGAAGCTGGCCGCCGACGGGACCGGCGGGTGTGGGGTGCGAAGTGGGCCTCCGGCTTGGCAGTGCGGGGCAACGCTGAGGGTGCGGCGGCAACCGTACCGACGAATAGGCTTTTTATGCACGCGGAGCACATCACAGAGCAACCCTGTTATGGAGCGCTGGTTCGCCGGTACAGTCGTCGTGACAACGTCCATGGGCCACAGGATCAGACGAGAACCGACCCTGCGTGGGCGTTGGGCATTATCCCATCTGAATTATTTAGGCCCGCGAAAGCGCCGCCGACAACTGTGGCTCCTGATAAGATTTCGAGAGCCTTGAAAAGTACTCAGCCGCCACCAGCGTATGCTGGAGCCTTGCGACACGCCATCGTCGCCGTCAGTCAGCGTCTTTGAAACGTAGGCACTGTTGCAGGCTTGGAAAATGAACGACAGTATCGTTGCACCCGGTTTTGTATGCAGACACTGGGTCCACCCAGTGGGATCAGTGAATTCAGTACTGACGCTACACGTCAGAGGTCAGTCATCCGAGAACAGGCCAATGCGTATGGCGGCTGCAGTCGTACGGGATATTCACCTGGGAAATGTCATGAGCTGTGCTGGCCGTACTCTTGCCTTAAGCGGCCGGCACAGCAGAACGGGACGACAGGCATGCACGACGCCATATCGGGATTTAATGATGCATGCAATGCTGTCCAACGGCCTGGGCCAAACCCAACCATAAAACATGCGGTCATATGCAAAGAGCGGTCTGGATGTTGCGGGAGAGGCTCTGTTAACCATGGTTATGATAAACTTCGGTGCAATCAATAATCACGATATGAATACAAAAAGATTGTACTGTAATACTATAACTATATCAAAATGCACATATACCATAACATACATAAATGCTTGTTCCGACTACACGATGGTCCAAATAACAAGTCGCGGTTCTTTCCGCTAGACACTGTACAAATGTGTGCATCGGCTGGGTAAGCATGCATGAACTGCCATGGCAACCGACAGGTGTTGGACCTGTAGCAGTCTCATGCCGAACAAATGTAACACGGCCATGTTTAGAAAAACGTTCCGTACGTCAATACGTCCCAACCGCGTTCAAGTGAACCCCGGAAAGACACCGGGAAGAGCAGGGAATTAAAAAGCACAGACGAGGGCAGACCAGGGATTTCGACTGTGCTGTGCGTTCGATGCCCAGCAGCAGAGTAACGGTGCGAACAGCTGCGATCAATGACCCGTATTTGTTGACTACACACCAGGTTGATCTGGATCATCCAATAAAGGCAGTCCCGACTCCAGCATGTCCCCAGCCCCCACTCCAGCACGTCAGTGACCGCCTTCACCACGCACCCAATTCCACCTCCAGCGTAATCCCAGTTCTGCCCCAACAAGTCACAGCTCCACCTCAAGCACGTCCCCAGCTCCACCTCCAGCGCGTCCCCAGCTCCGCTTCTCCCAAGTCCCTCTAATCCGTACGCCCGCCTTTCAGCCGTGAGAGTATAGCCCTCTCTCCACTGGCCCGGGGGCATCTGACACACTCCGCACCGTTTGGCTGCTTGACGAGGCTGTGTCTGTAGGCACTCGCACAGTGGACAGTGTTTTACGGCAAAGCCCTTGTCTTCCGCCCCACCGACGGGCGCGGTAGAGCGCTGCCACTCGCCTACACTCCGTGTAGCTCCCCCCCCCCCCCCCCCCCCCCCCCCCCCTCCTCCCTTCCTCAACCCTTTCTTGGACATCTCGAGTAATCCAGCACACTTGTGCTTGATGTATATTACAGCTGATCCCTGTGAACGCTATCTTAACATGACGACACATGTTCAGTGTAGTCGGTATCTGTTGCTATGAGCAAGAATCGAACAGTTCGGCATGTCCCTTGAGCACGAAGTGCGCGAGTTTGCGCCTGGCGGAAACCTCATGGATATCCAAAAATTGCTCTCCTTGCAAAATGCACATGTATGCAGCAATACCCCCGATCGACACAAACCAGGTCAATCCAACGCCTTCTCTCGGAGGGGAAGGGAGCCACCGCGGCGTGGATGTGGCTGGCCGCGCGCTGCAGCACACCGTGTCAGCGCTAGCCGGCTGCAAGCCCGGCTATCCGGATCGGTCGGCACATGGTCAGACGGTCTGAAACTGCACGCACGAGCACCAGCCCACCCCACCCTGCAGCGGGTGAGATCTGCACCAGGGCTGAAGCGTGGTGCACCCGTGCACCACGCACTAAAACCCGATTCAGTTCTTTTTTAGGGAAAGCGGGGTTTGGTAATGACTCTGTATCGAACGGTTTTGTTCACATGTTTGTTTTAGCATACGATCCATGATCTTCCGTTGAGGTGGTCACGTGTTTCAATCACAAGATATAGCCCACCATTATCGCGTGCTTGCCATGACCGGACGGCCAAGCCCAAACTTCTATCTGATGGCTGCACGCTGCGAGCAACAAGCATGTATGATATCGATGACCTTCGAGACAGCAACTAGTCCCCCGAAGTATTCCCTTCCAAGAACCAGCCTCCCCAAAAGCAGCTGCCACCTGAGTCCCTCGGCCGCGCCGAGGCCCGCTCCGCACACGGCGCGCGCCGGCGGTGACGACAGGAGGGCGGGCCAGCCGGGCTGCGGCGGGGCAATGGGGCGGGGCACCGGGGGCTCGGCCCACCGCCGGCACGCGAGCCACCACCAGCCTTGGCGGCGCCGGCACCGGGCCGCCGAGGCCAGCGCGGGGCGGGCGGTGACCGCAGACTGGGTCAGGCACAGACAGCCGTCTCCAGTGCGGTGGCGACTGACGCGCCTCTGCCCACGCAGTATGAATGGTCTTTTTGTTTTTGACGCGGCCAGTTTTCACGCAGCGAAAATCCCGGGGCTGAGGCTTTCTCAGAAAAGAGCCGGCAGCGGACAGCTAATCCCGGCGAGTTCCCAGAGGTCCACCAGAGCCGACCGCGTTACAGACAAGGTCATGGCGCGGCGCCACCGACAACCTAGGCGAAGAAACCTCCTGGATCGGTCAACCTCGGTCGATCAACCAACCATTCAGGCAAAACTAAACCGGAAAATCCTATGTGACATAGGATGCAGGAGCTGTAGTGGCATCGATTTAGTTCATGTGGATACCTTAGACATGCATAAACAATGCCTGCATATGCACATGGCTGAAGATTCAGCATACTCACCCTGAAGTTGCTCTGATTCGTCCACGGGATAACGCCATCAATGAAAGCGCCAATGTCCTCACAATCAATGTCGTTGGACAACTCCAAGTAGTTGACAATATCATTGCTGACAGAGAGCTTCTTCCTGGTGTCAGTGGTGGCCAACAGCGGCAGGAAAAGGTCCATCTGGGACATGGCGGAGCAGTGGAGGGCGGCCTGCCGGGCGCGCCGTCGATACAGTCGTGCGCACCACTGATGCCGCCTCCACTGTCTCCAGATGCTGTGGAGACAAGGACGAGCATGAGAAGAGCAGACCATGCAACAGGGCATTGTCAGATGTGGTAGCAAGGACTGGGCTTAAACAGCTTGGTCAGAATATGATCTTGCAGAGGCTGACCATGAAGACTGTTCATGCAGACTTCACACATTCAAATTATTGTTATTAAGGAGCAATGGACATGCTTTTTACTCATGATATAACTTCTCTGACAGAAAGAATTGCAACTCAGATTTCAGCCAATCTGGCAAAGACCACTGGTCTTACATGCATGCTGTTTGGTATTAATATGAGCAAGGATAGACTATTGATGCATTGATATATTCATCCTGATGTAAATAACATTCTGGTCTTATTGACATTGACTGACTTGGGCATGCATTGCATGTCATCATTATATGGCGATCTTATTCACTTGCAGAAGCATGATGTCAATAAAGTACCAGTGTTCAATGGTTCCCAAAAGCTGGCATTTTAATGCACTTTTCATGAATATAGAGACCAGCTTTACTGCACTATGAAATAAAAAAGAATGGTAGCAGTCCTACAATAGCAAGCACACAAACATCCCTAATCACACACCTGAATAATATTTGCAAATGATGATGGTTATCTGCCATTCAAATGCCGGATCTTAATAAGGCAGTAAAAAACTTGTGACAGTCATACTGCCTACCACTTGTGACAGATCAATTTGTCACATAACTTATCAATATCATTATGGAAGTTCATGGTAGAAATATCAAACCATGTCATACAATATCATTTTGGACCACCTGCTATATCATGAACTCTGGTGGTTTTACTGTGTCAGTAAATTTTCAAGGCATTTTTGAAAACCATGCTGATGTTGCTGGTAGGGATGTAAGCTTTTCAAAGGTATTAGGGGGACAAATGCTGAAACTACAATTTGGAATGCCACTGAGCTACAGAAATATTATCTGTCTCTCCCTCCCATTTGTATTATAACAGAGGGGTTAAGCTGTGATTGAGGAAGGTAACCCAATGTTGGAGAGGGGGGCTAGGCAGGCCTCTCAAATCAAAAAGTTCTGCAGATGGTTGTTGGTAGGGTTAGTATATGCATACTGCATATATTAGATAGATATTATTATCTTTAATAAATGGCATGCACTGCCTTACAGAAGTATATTCAAATCAAACAACACAGGTCAATCTATAAAAAACCCTGCCTAGATTCCTGCTTAAAAGCCATTCATTGATGTAAGGTGTTCCCACAAACTTTCAAAACATGCTTCACATTCATTTCAAGCTATGTGAGCAAAAATGAATGCAAGTGCACATCAATGTTGCTGACTCCTTTCTAACATAGGTGTTCAGGTAGGTGGACATGAAATCTTATCTAAGAAAAAACAAAAGTTGACAAAAGGCTGCAATCAGCCATCAGCACATCAGGTTTATTGGGAAAAGCTTATCAGCACATCAATTTTATTGGGAAAAGGTTGTTGATATGTACCAACAAGTGCTTCCATGCACGTATCACCCCAACGCTGGATTTATGTACAAATCCAAGATAACAAATGTAAGGACTAAGCTTGATCCACCACCTGTGCGCAAAAATTAAGGTGATCGTTGAAGTTCCTCCTCAAACCCAGATTTCTCTGCTGTATGAAATTCGGATGAATAATCCTGACTTAAATATGTTAAGATCATCACATTTACACACGTGGCGTATCATTCTCAATTGGGCAGGAAGCCACTGACGTCAGGATACCTACCTTCACACCAGCCTATCAACTTAAATATGCCGTGTTGTACGATCCCTAATTGTTCATTTCCTCAGTTTTCTTCATTGCAATCACAATCAAAAGCAATAACACTCGCACAAAACTCACAACCACCTTAATCTCACGCCGCCGTCAACACGCGCCCCAACCCAACACACTCCGAGAAGCATTCACAACTGACATGGCCTTGGAAGGCAAGGTTGGTTTGTTGGTTAGAGAGGTCAGTGTATGTCTAAAGTACAGTCGCATTTAGTCTCCCACATTGCTAGACGAAAGCAAAGCCTATATTCCAACATAAGCGTCAAACAGAAGATCATTCATCATTGGTATATAAAGGAAGTCAATGCATATGGTTATGCGGACCTTAGCAGAAGAACCCTTGCAGTCAGCAAATATTTGCTTGGGGAGCACGCACCAGTCAGCCAATCACGTCCCTCTGACTCCGTCAGATTGTTAACTAACTTAGCATTTTCAGTTGATAGGTTCAAAGTTGTGGCATACTCTTTTGATGCACATATCACATTTGGGATTGTTCGTTCCTTGGACCGCAACATCCCTGCGAGGTTTTGACTTCAACTTCCGGCAACGTTGTCTCAAGAGGCGGGAGGACCCCAAAGGATTTAATATCACTTTCGATCTTGAAAACTAAACGAGTTGGAGCCACAAGGAAGACAGCGTCAGGAAGCTCCGGTCAACCTTCGTCGGAAAGGTGTGACTGACCCGGTGAATGTGGCCCTTGGCAAGTCGACTGAGTGATAGGGGTTGAGTTACCACTTTATACCCCTTTCTGTTACATAAAAAATTAAGCATGTTACGATAATGTGAAACGCAGCGTTGTATAGCTCCCGGAAATGGATCATCAAATGGGTGGTTATGACCATTTCTATCAGATGGACAACAGTGGGCATCGACAGATGTGATCAATGATATGTGATGTCGGTTCAAAGTGGTAAAGGCTACTGTTTGATTTGGCCTGTCCTGCAACATCGAGGAAACAAGCCCACCAATGCGAAAAACAGGGAAACGCTTCTTATCGTACAGTATGTGGCATTAAGGTTTAAATTACATGACCTCAAGGTGAACTCTGGTTACAAAAGTCAAAGTTTGACAGAGCTCGACCTTAGATGGTCTGACGTTTACAAAAGCAATGCTCTTCAGTGATGCAATGCGCGTTAGTTGTCACTTTTGAGCAGATGTATGTATTGGTACTAATATGACCTCGAGCAAGACGTCATGAGTGATCAACCATCAGGTTAAAAGCTTTCTAATTTGCACAACATTGCCTGATGTTCCGGTACTTCGTGTCGAAGCAGCGCACAAAATTGGCAATATTCTGCAATCCCTTAGAACTATCAATATTTACATCGTCCTGCATTTACACAGATTGAAAAGTTGCATGTTGTGACGTTACTTTCGTCCTATGTATGCGTAGGAAAAACGCTACGCTATTCGCGCTCACGCACGCTATGCAGGAAGGGGCATCATCGATGACAATAAGAATGTTCTTGTGGAACTTTCGTGCCGGCGCCACTAGCGTCAGCGACGATCCCATACTTGCAAGCGTTTGGCGTCCCGCATGCGTAGCTTTTCCCCTCCGCACAGCTAGCAGCCGTCCCTTTCCTCTCCTAAGTGTCTCCTGGGCTTCCCCGGAGTCAAAAGCAGTAACGCCCTTGCGTTTTTTGCGGGTCTCAATGTATTAATACCTTGGATACCACCGCCCTTAGCTCGCCCTAGATAGTCGATCTGGTAAGGACGGGTGTGAGTTCGTTGCTTATGCAGACAAATTCGTGCTAGGCAGCGTAGATGGTGCGTTGGTGCAGCTATGTGTGTCGTGCAAAGTACATCGAGCTACAGCAAGTGATTGTTTCCATGGAAGGTTGAAAAAGAATGCTAATCACGGTGTATTTCAAATGTCAAGTCTGGCAGCATTTCTGCCAATGGTTAATACCATCTTCTCTGACGTAAAACAGCCTGTATTTGGCTAAAAATGCACGTCAAGCGCTGGTTTGTAGAGCAGCACAGAGTTATGAGTGGAACAGCACATTCACCACCGCCAATGAGTTCTTCAGCTCCCTCCCATTTCCATTGCGAAACTACGCA
Source organism: Pollicipes pollicipes (assembly GCF_011947565.3). NCBI lineage: Eukaryota > Metazoa > Arthropoda > Thecostraca > Pollicipedomorpha > Pollicipedidae > Pollicipes > Pollicipes pollicipes. The sequence continues at coordinate 167,881 of NW_023597040.1, forward strand.
CTGAAATCTAGCAGGCTGTGTGTTACTGGGTGATCTCAGTATGTCCAACATTCATCGCAGCTGATGCATCAGAGCGGAAAGTCTGCTTCATCACACACACTTCCTAATCAGATGATGACATTTTCATAAAACATCGCATCTGCACGAAAGCTGCATCCTACGACGTAGACAGCAAACGAGCGTCAGTTACGCTCGCGCAATCGGCGCACTAGCGTCGTCACGGCACTGGACGTTTCGCCACTCATTCGCCACCTATTTACAGAGCACCGGGAGAGTGCAAGTCAAGTGAGAACGGTGACGCCGCCGGCGGTTGGGAGATGGGGCCGGACACAGCCGGTATGTTCTCCCACGTACGCCGAGCGAGCACACCAATACCAAACCCAGCAGTGCCGCGGAGTACCTTGCACTGCGAACAGACTTGCTGACACGCTGCGAGTGAAGATAATACGGCTAAAACTAGTGCGTTAATCTGCGTCAAGAAGAATACGAAACACACATTTGAACGGGGGCTTGCGCTGTTGAAAGCACCGCCGGGTTTTCACCAGGTTGTACACTAATGAATGACACCATCCAAGATCTCCGCCATCTTCGCCGATCGCAGCCACAATATCGGCCACCTAGTGGTACTCGTCACTGAACAGACCGAAGCCGACCAGCCCGCTGTCAGTGAGCGTCTCCACGAACGAATCCACATTGCCCGTGTCCTGCAACGAGATAGGGCTGCGTTCAGTACGGTGACTTGACGGAACCGTAACATGAGAATGATGGCTTCGTGCGAGTGCAAATCGTCGAACGATTCCTTGTAAGCTGTGCACCATCAATATTCGGCTTTTTTATTCGTCAGTAGTTTATTTCGGGTACTGCTGCAGGTCAAAGAACACGAATCCCAATCATCATAACTGCTGCAACATACCACCACAGAAATGAACACTCACATAATCACATGAATGGAAAAATAATGGCAGAGAAAGTAAATGAGCGCATTGCCCACATGGTGCAGTTTCCCGCCCAGAATGTCCCGTTCGGCGCCGTTTGTGCTACCGAGCATCAGTCTGAGGCGCCTGATCTAGGCTCCCCCTCCCGCCCTGCGGACCCCGCCTCACCTCTCGGTCCACCCGCTGGCCATGCAGCAGCTGGTAGCTGAGGCAGGCCGGGTGGTTGAGCAGGAAGGCGTCCTCAGCCAGCCCGCGAACGGCCGCACGCACCGCCGCCGGCTGGTGCTGGCAGAGGCGGCCCTTGCTGCGGCCGTACAGCAGCCACGCCACGTCGTTGACCGAGGCGGTGGCCGCGCGCAGCGAGCGCGACGAGAACTCGGCCATGCGCGTCACCGTCCGCGTGTCTCGGATGCGCCGCAGCTGCTGCGACAGCCGGCCGTACCTGGCGGCGGCACGGCGGAGGGTGAGGATGGCTGTGGTGGCTGCGACAGGCCCCGGCACCTGACGGTGAGACGGTGGAGGCAGCCGCGGCGTTGGGCCCCACTGATAGCACAGCAGCACTGTCTAGAGCCTTGACGTCGACTAGAGGACGAAACGGAGCAATGCGCTACCCAGCCCAGTGCCAGACGACGCAGCACGCCACGAAGGCAGACGTCCGCTGGCCAATGACGACCGCCGCACAACACATTACCTCCTCCCTCTGTCAGGACGATCTCTGGCGACGAGCGCGCCGTCCCGCGGTCTAAAGGGACGACAATGGCCGGCGTACGCTGGCCGCTGGCCCGCCGGACGCAGCCCACCGCGCCAGGCCGGAGCGCTGGGGCGCAACGGCGAGCACCGATGCGCACAGCCGAGTCGACAGCGCCACCCGGCGCGGCCCGTCACTCACCGGGAGAACACGAGCAGCAGCTTGTGCAGCGCCAGCACGTCCGAGCCCAGCACGATCCGGTACAGCACGTCGCTGCGGATGTACGGCACGAGGGGCACGCCGTTCTCCAGCAGCACCGGTGACACCTGGCGGGTGGGCGGGAAACCTCATCGGTGGTCCGGCTCCACACACGCTCGCGTTGTCCCCTGATCCCAGCGTCGGGGTTTGTGCAGCGCAATCTGCATATAACACGCTCGCGTCGTCAGCTGTTCCAAACGTCGGGGTCAAGGCGCTATAATCTGCATAAAGTTCAGCGGCGGGTACCAACGCACCAGATGTACTGGGTACTGATCAAGTCAAATCAACATAATCTATTTTATTTAAACCAGCGGTCGCTAAGTGTGGCCTGCCTCGTTGTTGTCATCTCGTACACGGTTCGCTTAAACATCGGTAGCCATGGCAACACGAGACTCGAAGTACCATCAGGTGTTCTAAGTATGGTCCGACAAGTTCCACCTCACGACGACGTCCCCGTCGTCCCTGATGCGTCGAAAGGACACCCCGCGTCGCCCAGCCCACCCCCGCAGCGACAGTACACCGCCCTCCGCCCGCGCTCCGGCCGTGCTTGTCCGCGCGTCGCCATCTCGCCTGACCTCTATGTAGAAGTCGAGTGTGGCGCGCAGCAGGTTGGTGGGCGCCGCGTCGGCCGTCAGTTGCTGGCACAGCAGCGCAACATGCTCCGCCACGCGCGCCACGTCCGCCGCCGGGTCGGACGACTCGGCCACCTGAAACCGCCGGCGCGCTGCGGTTAGGCGCGCGCGCTGCTCGGCGTGGAATGTAGTGTAGTGTTGGTGTATAGCGTAGTGTAGTGTAAAGTATAGCGCAATGTGGTGTAAAGTGAAAAGCAGTGTAGTACGATGCGGTGGGGTGTGGTGTGAAGGCTAGTGTCACGAGTGTAGTGTGGGAGCAAGTGGCGAGCTGGGAGTGCTCGCAACGACTCCTGCTCAGATCGAGGTACCGGGCGGCAGGGACATGGTTAGGAAAAGGCGAGGCCCTGCCGGCGGCAGAACGGCAGGATTACTCCTGAGCATCGAGACAAAATGTTTTGTGCATTTGGCGCAGCACTGCGACGGATACTCGTATTACAGCGACAGTGGTCGCGTGGTGAAAAGTCAGCACGGGTAAGTATCTGACACAATATGTCATTCCTGCGTAAGACGAGGAAATTGCCACAGACGAGGTGGGACGATAGCGAAAAACATAAGCATAGTCCCCTGGCCCTCATCGCCATTACACGGCCGCCGGCTCCCGCACCGCGCCCAGAGCGCCGCTCGCCGGCGGCGCCTCACCTCGGCCAGGGCCGTGCTGCTGGTGTAGGGGAACGCGCGCCGCCGCACGCGCGGCAGGTCGTCGCGCGCCAGCCGCAGCACGTACTCGGTGAGCGCGTGCAGCACGGCCAGGCGCAGGTGCCGGTTGCACAGCATCGCCAGCTCCCGCAGCGGCTTCAGCAGCTCGTCCTGCAGCACTCGGAAGCGCCGCCAGCCGTAGAAGGGCAGCAGGTCGAGCGCCGGAAGCCAGTGCTCGGCCTGGCCGGGCCGCGCCGCCGCCAGCAGGTGGCGCAGTAGGCCGCGCGCCGCGCTCAGCGGCAGCCCCACCTGCTGCGCCATCAGCAGCTGGCGCAGCAGGTGGCGCCGCTCTTGACTGCTGTATTGGCGCGGCCGGTCCACGAACATGGTGCGCATGGTCGTGAACAGATCCATGTTGGCCTGAGGGAGAGCCACAGAGCCCGAGTCGGTGACAGGGTGTCGTAAGCACGGTACGGAAAGCAGGCTTTTCTGGGATGCTGTCATATAGAAAGGGAGACATGGGGGGAGGGGGGGAGGTGAAGATATTCGTCGCACATTGCTCAAGTGCAAAAAATGCATTTCTCATTTTACGCGTAGCGCGTTTTGTAAAATCGCCACATACGCCGAAACCATGACTCCAGGATAAGCGGACTACAGCCCGCAAGCCTTGAATTGTCTGGGCTCACCAACTTAATTGTTTGAGCTTGTTTCCTTGAAAGACCAGAATATTGTGACAAGCGTAAAAGAGCACATTTGTTAAGCACAATAGTCTACACCCTCTTTCCGCTCACTCCATTTCAATAAGATGTCAACTTAGTAAAGCGTAGATGGAAACTGCTAGCAAAAAGAGATGGCATGCCGATCAGGTGAATGTACTATAACTAGCTACACAGTTAACTCGAAAATGGTTTTTAACCCTTTAAATCAAGCAGCCTTAACGCCCACAGCACGCGTTCGCCACAGAGACAAGCACTCATTAGAAGCACAGATACAAAGATGCGCGGACAGCTTGCGCCGCTTCGGCACCCCCGTCGCCGATGACGCGCGTACTCAGCCGGCCCGGCCCGGCTCCAGCGGCGCAGCCCACCTTGACCACGCTGCGTTCCAGGTCGTCGGAGAGCAGCAGCAGCGCGCGCCGCTCCCGGCTCATCAGCAGCGCCGTCACGTGGTGCACGTCACGGAAGCCGAGCGGCGCGTGCGCGACGGCCTCCTCCAGCGAGGTGAGCGACGTCAGCTCGCGCTGCATGTGCTGCGCGCCGTCGGCCGCCGGCGCACTTTCGGGCAGCAGCGCCGACAGCGACGCCTGGCCCCAACGCGCCCTCTGCTGGCGGAGGACAGCGGTCGGCCGCGGGTGGAGCGGTGGGCAGACAGGGGGGGGGGGGGGGGGGGGAATGCTGATGCGTGCCCGACAGCCAGTGGTGGTCGACGGAAAACGAAGTCAGGGCTTCGAGAAAAATCAGGAGGGACGGTGAGATGCAAGAGACGACAATAGAAGCATGTGGAAAACAACGACCCGAGATTAAATGGCATTCGGAAAGGAAGTGGATGCGACCGATAGGACACAATCCACGCTTGGCTTATTTCCCGCTAGTCTGACCGCGGTATAAGCAGCGACATAATACGCGCGTGAGATGAATAGCCAGTTCTACCGACTCCGCAGAACCTCATATCTTTTCAGAGATCTGGGAGCTGATAAAACGCATAAAGGAATGCGAGCGCCTTGCATGCAACAATCGAACCACGGTCATGTGTCGTGGAGGTGCTACCATTGCACATATGTAAGTTTGTCGTGGTCATGGGAGCGACGAAAACCGTCGACCCACCTTCCGCCGGCCCATGTCCCAGAGGCCGGTGGCGACGGCGTCGCCGGGCCGGCTGGCGCGCCGCTCCTGCCACTGCCGCACGCGGGCGCTCAGGCTCCTGGAGCCGCTCCACTGCTGGCCGCCGACGGCCGCCTGCCGCTGCACCATGTCCGGCCGCAGCAGGCGGTACTTGCTGCGGCCGCAGGGCGAGCACGGTCAGACGACAGCTCCGCGGCGCACAACGCACGCGGCGGTCCACAACAGAGGGCTCGTGCAAGCGTGTGTGAGGGAGTATATGTACGCCAGAAAACTGCCACATCCGCGGCATACATGCCCTGTTTATGAATGCATGTATGTTGCGCATGTGGCACTTCAAGCGTGTGCATGCATGCACACGTGCAGGCAGTGACAGGGTAATATTTTTACATGTGCATGTGTGCACGTCAGTTTCGGGGGCAGTGTCGTCTAAAAAACATAAAAACGGAAGTCAGCACATCGTGGTATCGATGTGTGAGAGTACAAGATCCACCTGCATTTGTTCTTAACACGAGCAAACGACTTCATTTCAAGACCTGACTCGGAAAGCCTAGCTAAGCACTCGCATTTTAGTAGTGTTATTGCTAAAGACATGGTCCCAAGATAAATACACAGTAACACAGTTGCAGAAAAGTACGGGGCAAGTTATCGGGTTCTTCACTACTCTCGTGCCAGTTGTGTCACATCTGGGCGGAGAGCCCGTGGCTGAGACACGTGTCAAAGACGCTCGATGTTTCTTGGCGCAGACGGTGATTGGCGGTCGTTCCTCACACGGATGCGTCGGACTACAAATGGCCCCCATAAATCTGGTGTTGCCTCGCCACGCCTGCATTCTTGTGAGGAGGGGCAGCCCTGTCGCCGACGCCCGTCACCTTCCGTCACCCGGTTTGTCCGGCCCAACAGCGATGCTCCAACGGGACAGGATGGAATAAGAGTCGCGAAAAGACGTCGTACTCGGCGTCATGTCCTCTAATTTTGATATTTACTATACCAGTTGCTTTGCAGCTGGTGGATGACCTTAGGACTGGAACGGATGCTCGTTTATCTGACAGGATAACGAGCAAATGCAGTCAGCGTCTGAAGAGCTGGAGTATGGATAATGCTCGCAACTAATAGATAAATGCTCTAAATTCAAGGCAATAAATGAGCTGCTACACTTTTAATACATGCAGGTAGAATGACATAACAGCCTATTGTTCGGCTTCATTGCTTCCATCAACAATGCCTTTCAACTCGGCTGATGTTCGAAATCGGCACGATGCCACTTCACCTAGTGATATGCACCGCTTAGCGGTTCCTTCAAACCCTTTCCCCATATCTACATTATATCACCCTCAGCCGAGACAAAGCTGGCAGTGCTGCAAGATGCAAGGTTCTTTCACTGATGTTTACATTTCATGAAATTTCATAACCCTTCTCAAACAGTAGCAGTAGCCAAAAAGCTCAGCGAGAATTTTACTATAGGACTGCACAGATCCTACGCAGCATTTCTTCACGGGGCACTACCGGCGAAAGAAAAGTTAAACGGTATGCATGCATGCTGTATAGTGTATAATATGCATAAGTCGTTTATGACTGCATACATTTATATATTGACATGTATATATGCACTGCCATCCACAAATGGCTAGTACGTGTATATGTGTATTAGCCAACATTGGCCTGCGTCGCTAGGAAACCGGAGGCAATGGGTTCGATTCTCCACGGCGCCATTTCTTCGTGCCAGGGTGACAGGCAGGTGGGGCATTTAGCCTCAGCAGCTGAGGGCGTCGCAAAGTCCGAAGCGCGCACAAATGTACGATGACAGTCGCAGTGACATGTGGGTAGAAAAACCGCTACTTTTCATTCAAGTTTGACACTAACTCCACGGTGATGCATGAAAAAGTCGGAAATAGGATTCGGCCCTCCCACTTGGACTGGCATTTCTATGCTCCTGGTAGACCAGTTATCCGCCACATTATTTGAGCCGTGCATGAACGGAGATCTAGACCAGAGGAAAGCGTGCTCCAGGTGTCTTGTAGTTGTATTCACTACAGAATCATAGTGTTGTTAATTGTATGTGTAGCGCTGCATCGTGTTGTTGGCAAACACATGCTCCATATCGTACCAGCGGAGGCGCTGTACAACGACGGGGCAAAGAAAATCCCGGGAGGTCAGTACAGTCAAACAGCCAAAAACACTACAGTCAGTCACTGTAGTCAAAAGCAAGATGCATCAGACGAATCAGGTGCAGCGGTCTGTGGATTTTTTATTATTCTGGCATTGCTTGCTCCCTTACATATATGCCCCTGACAAGTCCTAGCTAGGAACAGTGGCATAATTCGGAGCACGTGGACAACGTGCCCGGTCCGACCATCCACCTTCGGTCTCCATACTAACAATGTCTATATTCACAACAAAGCAAGCATTTTAGTCGGGTCCATTCCATCACATACGGTTTGGTGCCGCAATAGGCGTTGGAAAGGACGGGCCTGTATGTGCATGCCACCCCACTTTCCGAGAATTCATATTAATTTGTCGGTGACGTATTACAGCATCAGCTTCCAGATTAGTTTTGGCACCTCCATTTTTCGAGACTTTCCTTAGCCTATGGCTAAGAAGCGTCTCACAACGTCCCAAAACCGAACCCGGCCAACAATTAACATTTTGATGATAGGTCTGTTATCTGCCCATTATTGGCCACCTTTCGCTCTTTTTTCGCTCTCCACCGTATTGACATCGGGCCAGCGGATCCCCACGCAGGTGACGACCAAAGGCATTGACCCGGAGTCGCAGAGCCAGTGAAGCAGGTCACCTTTTGACGGTGCTCTCAAATGCATGCTATGCAATATATGCCGGCCTTTCAGCACTCATGGGATCACTTGGATCATTGCCCGCATAGAGCTTTTCCACATGCTGGGAGCATGTCATAGATCCATTTTTGTCACCCATGCGTTAATCTAAAATTCCTTGCGAATGGGAATACTCAATTTAGCACTGCTCGGGCTACAACATGTTCAGATACAATATGCTCCAGACTGGGATGGCTTGTGGCCAGTGACAGCGACCGTGCCAAAGGTCAGGTAATGTCAGAGGGCAGGGTGGGCGTGCCAAGGATTACTTCGTACGGGCAATATTTTGCTTTGTTATGCTTTGAGTGTGTTATGACGCGCTGCACGGTTCGAGAGAAGCCCCGAACAGGGGGATGCCAGCGGGGAGTTGCACCAGCCCTTTTGCAGCTGCGAGGCAGAATGGCCAATCGTCGCCTCTTCTCCTATATTTTCAGAGGCATTTCGTCACTGGAGATAATTGTTCCTAACGAAAAAGCATGTGAATCATCTCTGTATTGGCTTCGCTCGTTTCGTTACACACAAGGTACTCTACGTGTCACCAAAACATCTTATGTATCACATCCGTTAGCCAACCAGTGCTACCTTTGGGACAGTCACCTAAGCTACTTTTGATCCCACCCACCTGACATCCGTCTTTCGCCTGACGTTCTCCCAGGCCCCTCTTAAATCCCATGCGAACCTCTTCCCGATAAATATTTAGGACACCTCTACCCCAACAACTCTACCATTCCGGATCTTTTCAGGATGCCAAAGCTAGTGGTAAAGCCACATACCCGCGAAGCCTTCGATGACTAGTGGCAAAAAGAATGCATCCGCATTGCCTTCAATGAGGTAATCATCGGGAGAGCTCGCCAACTCGAGCTCGATAAGTGCAGATCGTTTCCCATCGTCCTCGCCGAGGTAGATATCCGGCATACCGCTCAGCTACCCTCGTCAAAAGTCTCCAGCGAGCTGCGAAGTCGGAGCAGGACCCGGACTGGAATTTGGCATGGCTCGGTTGTCCCTCCCGTGCCGGATCGTGCGTCTTCCGGCTTCGCTCCATCCGCCTGCCGCCAGCGCATCACACGCTGATGTAGGAGAGACGCTGCGGGTCGACCTGCAGCCGACGCACGGGAATGGAGCGGCGGCGAGTACGGCGCAGCTGGAACGATGCGCCGCTGTCGCGGCTAGCCGGCCGCGACTCGCGCTCACAAGCCGACGCGCCCGAGTCAGAGTCAACCGAAGTGCCGCCCGGCTGGTCCGCCTCCTCCTCGTCCAGCTGCAGTTCGTCCGCCTCCTCGTCGTCCAGCTCGTCCTCGCCCGCGGACGAGGCGACGTCGATGTCGTCGCTGGAGCCGTCACTCTCGGATTCGGCCGACGTCTTGTCGAGGTCGTCCGGCTCGACGTCACCGCCCTCGGCTGGCGGGTCGGCCACCGCCGCCGGCCGACCCTCTAGCGGCTGGTCCAGCGCCACCGAGCCGCCGGCCGCCTCGGAGTCGGCCTCTGCCGTCTGAAGGGCGGCGCGGCTTCGCGTCACCCGTTTCGCAGGCGGCTCAGTCGTCTCCGAGTCGCTGTCCGTCGCCTGAGCGGTAACTTTAGACAGAGGTGCCGTCCTTCTTGAGGGCGGACGCCCTGAAAGCTGTGCCGGCGGTCCCGGCTTTGCCTTGCTCCTAGGCGGGTTGATAGGAATCGGCAGACTTCGAGTCGGTGTTGGCACGTTTGAGCTTTGGCCGGGAAGTCCTGGGCTCTGAGCTGGCCGAACAGCGAACTGTTGCTGGAGTCTGCGACTCGACCTCACAGTGGAGGTTGTTTGACGCTGCTGCGCCGCCCCTTCTGTTGCGGACGGCGTCAGATGTGTTCGCAAGTTGGGAAGAGGGCGCGTTCTAGGAAAGGTTCTGGGAGTTGTCGTGGGACGCTGTTGACCTTGGCTTCTAGACGCTCCTGGCGTGCGTTGAGCTCGTATTCCAGACTGATGTTGAGCCCTTGGATTAGTTATGGGCGGGGTCGAACGTCGACTTCTGTCAGAACCATGAATGGTTCGTCTAACATGTTGCGCTCCTTGATGTGTGTTCTGCTCCGATTCCTTAGATTCGCCTTGTCCCATTTTGTAAGCACTTCAAAACGACCTGCTCAAATTCACATTTCACGCTCGATATGAAGAAGGGTTCGCGTGGATCACTAAACCTGCTATCGTTGTAACAAATGACTCTTTACCTCGCTCTCAGCGGTGATATTCGAAAATATTTCGGCTCTTTCCTCCGCACTGTTGTGACAAGAAAATAGCACAGCATACAAAAATAGCGTGCGCAAATAACAGAGATTCTCCGCTCCGAAGATTTAATCAAGACAGCGTTCATAAATTCCCCCCACGAATTTTGGAACGACTTCAAAGTGGTTCAGTTAATTTAGCCACATCCCAAGCTCTGTTTTAGCTGAAAATATTATCGTCGTGCAATATAGTGTTTTGCAATGTGGATGGACACAACACTATCTGGTGATAACCATCGCCAAGCCGCAAAGCAGCCAGGCAATGCACGCCCATCAAAACCGGGGTAGCTGAGAAAAAAGGTTATGACAGGAGCATTGTGACAGCTCTGTGAAAATATAAGCGGCATAAAAGGTTCCAGTAAATCTGGTCAATCCCGATCACTCCATTTCGGTTCGACAACCACGTAACAATGCGTAATTCTGTTAGTTCTTATTTATATCATGTATTTTATAACCTATGTATGCCTAGAACGTCATATTACGGCCAAGAACGTGTTTCCTGCCAGTAAGTCAGGGGGAAAATCAATTAGCTTCAGTAAACAAAACACTGCAGCTACTTCCTCCGGGCGCTAGACTCACATGACGCAAAAAGATATTACGATGTAAAATACTGCAAACTGCATCTAAGACTGCAACGTGTTATACCAATGACATTCCTGGCAGTCCCAAAAAATCACATATGTAAAATGAAAATAACTTAGAAAACTAAGCTAGCAAACTAAATTATTTGATACTCATATGAAAGCCCCATGCCTGGGGCACACTCAGGGGCACATGATTCAGCCCCTAACATAGGGCAGCTAAGTGAGCCAAAGAGAACCAAACTTTTTCAGTTCCACCTCAAACCCGTGTTCTCCAATGTCAGCGTGGCTGGAGCACCCGCTAGTCATCGTCCCCTAGATCTGTACCCATAGGGGTACTGAAAGGAATGTTGTGCACGCCAAGCGCCCGCAGACACTAGGTCAGCTCCAGCAAGGTACCAGCAACGTCCAACGCGGGATGTCGTTGGACACATGTGCTCGCGTGGACCAAGGGGCCAAGAGGGGTACCATCATCCGTGTAGAGCAGAAGGGCTGGAGCACGTGGAGCACGTGCTGTCATGAACACTAGGTCAGAGTGGCCGTGCATGAACGTGAACTACATGATCGCATAATCTACGGATAAAATCTACGCCAATAAAGTTGCATGCATCACATTTTTAAATGACGTGCATATTTGTGACTTTGGTATAGTATTGAGAGTCATGATGCGAAAATGTGATGTATTTTTCGGGACACCAGTCATACGCAACTGTCAAAAATGCATTCACATTTACAAAAAAGCCAACTTCACACATCAGTGAGAGACTCCAAGCTTTTGGTTTTCGGCATTCAGTTTTTCTGCTGAAAACAACCGAGCTTTGCAAAGCTGTTTGCTTCACATTCAATGCACAGGCGGGCCATCGTCAGTAATAAGGAACCCTGTTGCCAAATCAAGAGAGCAAAAACGAAAGGTGCATAGGTGCAAGTGCATATCTGTACAGAGCTGCAAAGGTGTGACATTTGTTTAAGCCCTTCAGTCTATACGCAAAATGGTGAGGTTAAAAAATTACATCGTTTGCATTTATGCCATGTCAAATTCACTCCAAATTTTGTGCTACTTCATCATGTACATACATTAAAAGGAATGTTCCACATTTGAAGGTATTAAAACAAGCATCAATATGGTGAGATAAGCTCACTTAAAGCTGTTGGTATACTTTTAAGTGGAAAAGGCTGCTCTTAACATTTTTTCTATTTCGTAAATATGCCCCCTATTACGTCAACGTTTGATAACGTCATCCCTCTTCCACAATAATGATTGAGAGCTAACTGACGGGCGTTATATCTGGAAATCGTGCTCACGAACGCCACGCACGAACGACTGCACATTTGTATTTGTATTGGCATTGATCGTCGCATGGCGTAAGGAATAGCAGGATTTAAATGAGGTTATTATGGCGTACCGTTTAAGAACTCAGCAGTTCTACTACAGTTAAAGCAACATCAAACAATTCAGAGCTGGGGTCAGGTAATTTTTAACTGATCGGAGCAGACTCGCAATATGTTTTTATGGCGAACAAGCCTGAAGTTTGTTGTTTCCAGCCTGCATCGCTCGGCTAGTGTCCAGCCTACTTCATTTCCCACTGCCAATGCGTTTGGCATAAACCGTCCTGCAACTGTCAACACGGGGCCCGCATTCGGAACACTTCCCCAGCACATGCTTCGCCCGCTGCCGCACCGCGCGGACAGATGTTTGGCGGCTAAGACTACCAACGCACGCTTCCTATGAGGGGCATTTCGCCTCGCGCATGGTGCGCTTCGCAAGTGCTCTGGCCCGTTTGAATGCGCGATTTTCCGTCGCGGCTGGATGAGTAAAACAAACTTAAACGCTTTGGTGAGAAGCACCAGAGACACCCCCTTCCCACTCCTGACTAGGCGATGGATAAGAAACCTATAACTGACCTGGGGAGGGATCAGTGTCAATGACTGACCTGATTAGGGATCAGATCATGACTGACCTGATAAGGGATCATGTGGCCATGATTGGCCTGATGAGGGATTAGATGGCGATGACTAGCCTGATGAGGAATCAAATGATGACTAGCCTGATGAGAGATCAGCTGTCCATGACTAGCCTGATGAGCGATTAGATCGCCATGGCTGGCCTGACAAAGGATCAGCTGGCCATGTCTGACCTGAGGGATTAGCTAACCATGACTGACCTGAGGAGGGACCAGCTGACCATGACTGACCTGATGAGGGATCAGTTGACCATGACTGACCTGAGGAGGGATCAGCTCACCATGACTGACCTGATAAGGGATCAGCTGACCATGACTGACCTGATGAGGGATCAGCTCACCATGACTGACCTGAGGGATCAGCTGACCATGACTGACCTGATGAGGGATCAGCTGACCATGACAGACCTGAGGAGGGATGAGCTGACCATGACTGACGTGAGGGATCAGCTGACCATGACTGACCTGAGGGGGGATGAGCTGACCATGACTGACGTGAGGGATCAGCTGACCATGACTGACCTGAGGAGGGACCAGAGCGGTCCGCTGTCCGCGGCGAAGTCCGGTGCGGTGAGTGTCACCAGACGGTCCACCCGGTAGGGGAGGACGTCGCTCTGCTCGGTCAGAGGCAGCAGCAGGGCACACGTCACGCTCACCTGAACATCAAAACACAAACGTCAACACAAAAGACCCACGGCAAGGAAAGCAGCATAATGTGAGGTTCATAATATTCACATAGGGGACGGGGGAGCGCGCGAAAATCATATTATCCTCGAATAACTATGTTTGGTTTGGTATTGCTGCCTACATTAATTCTGACGACTTTGTTCGACAATTGGAGGAATTTAGACCATCTTGGTGGGGAGGCCAAATCAAAAGGACGCCAAGCTCCACCCAAGGAGAGGATCATGTTTAAGACCCCGCCCACACCACATACATATTCAAAGAATGCCGCGCACCGAGAACAGCGTCGTGAAGACTGGTCGCGCGGCCACCATCGAACTTAATGCAAGTGTTCATTCCAGAAAAGACTCGAACATAATCTGTGTGCGTGCCAGCTGATAGTTAAGAGGAGAACAGCCGTGCGACGGACGCCGATAATTGCCGGGGAATGGCAGACGTCGGATCTCGTTCCGCAACATTTCTGGGGTGTGAAAGCCAAACGAGGTACGGAAAAATCGCAAACACGCCCTCACAGTGACGGCATTCTCTATCGCTGCAGTTGCAGAACGCAAAGTATTCAAGCAGTGTAAACACCGCAACTCCGCTGTCCAAAGGCGAAGCCTCATATGTTCATCTTTTGGTCATCTTGAGTTTTTATGTAATTTGATTCGTTTTAAGCTGAATTCGATTTTTTACAAACTATTTGAAACTTTCACAAACTTTTAGCTAAAAGTGGGAGCCAAGAGTTTGAAAAAATTTCAACTAATCGTTTAAATAACCGAATTCAGCTTGAGAAGACGAACCAAACGACATAAAAAAACGCAAAACGACCACGAATGAAAAGGTGGGGTTTTACCTTCGGGCGGCACAACTATGGGCACAAGCCCAACGCTTCCTCTTATTTTGCGTGGGACCGTGCATCACCTTTCAAATCGCGCGAACGCAGTGAGAAGACAGGGCAGTCCGTTCAGCCATGCCCTGACCGATCGGGGTGACCCAGGCTCACCTGGCAGCGGACGTCGAGAAAGGCCACCAGCAGACAGCCTTGCTGAGATCGGTGTAATGAATACTCACCGTGTTTCGGTATCCCGTCTGCAGGAATATGACTCCGTAGTATGTTCTCAGGTGCCGGCGAATCTCGAGGGAAAAGAAGTGCTGCACTCCTGCCAGCAGCCATTCCAAAAGGCGACTCTTGCCGCTGATCTCGACGAACGACTGACGGCATGTGGATGCTGTGAGCCTTGGCCGACAGATATTTGGTATGATACGACCCGATGACCGGTATGACGACAGATACTTGGAACGGGATTATGGGGAATGTCGTCCCCTTTGGTATTTTATTAAAATCAGGCACAACAAATAACGATAAGTACCCAAGCATTTTGAACCACGTGAGGAAGTAGCAAGCTGTAAAATGGTCAGTGCAACTTATTTCTTTCACACGCACTTCTTCAGAGTGAAACAAACGTAGACCACGATTCACGACTGAACCGACTTGTATCCAGTATAGCTGCCGCTGGCAATCACAGCCAAACTGCCGACGTCCTATCCCGGAACACGGAGCAACCTTAAGCCCTTCTCGATCAACTTCGGTCACAACACAGTCTTTTCGAGAATATGTCAGACCAGAAAAATGTATGTGCATACGCTTTATGCACGAAGCAAGAGCAGCATTCCAGCACAGCAGCACCCCGTCCGTAAGGCAGTTGGCAAAGCGTTGTGATGAAATACTAAGACAACTATAGCCGTAACGTGCCACCGCGCGCCTTACGAAATCCGGTTTAGGGTTTCGGGGCACGCAACTGCTTGGGTTCATGAGAGAGCCTTTCTTCGGCTATTTTCGGAAACAGACCTTACTTTTGAATATAAAAGCATTAAATGTTCTAATACAAAGCATAGTTGCTGAAATTGCATGAAAACGCCTGAACTCCCAGCGCTCCAATCGATGGCCGGAAGACCAGGCTTGACCTCGGATGACGTCACGTCACAAGGGAGCTGCCATCTGACAGCCATTCACCGGCGGCTCCCTCGGTGAGTTGTGTCCATCACACGGCCAAGCCTGCGTCCGGCCTGGCCGACCGAGGCTCGGCGCTTGGCCCCGGACAGAGCGTCCCCGCCGCTGAGGGGGGCTCGGCGACGCGGGCCGGCCACTCACGCCAGACAGCAGCGCCACCGCCAGGTCGATGGTCCGGGCCGAGACACCGTCAGCCGGCAGGCAGCAGTCCAGCAGCTTGTTGCGTTGGATGACTGTGGCGGCGGCCGCGGCGCACGTCAGTCAGCGGTGAGAAACGTCCACCAGCGGCAATACGCCGCACGAGGTCGGCAACACGACAACCAACGGTTCAATATCGGGCAACAACGGCAACTGAGCAGCGGAGAAGAGCGGCGCTACATACGCGAGTAATTTTGTGGGGCCTCACCAAGATGACGACGCCTTTAGAATACGCATTACGCATGACCTAGATGGGACGGGACGCATTGTAATGTAGGCAACGGCTTGTCGGCAACATTGTCAAGTCCGGCAGTGATTAACACTATTTTTGCTGTTTATTTGTGTTGTAGGGCGCACGAGAATTACACTGGCTGTCTAGACTCATGAACCATGCCAGATTCATTCAACCGGCTGCAACCCACAGCAACACACACACACAGTGCTGGAGGTGTGGCCGCGGCGGTATTTAACCAAATATCGTTATGTGTTCGTGTTTTTCCCCCTTTCTCGTGGTGTTTTTGCATATTCATCCGCGAGTTTAAGACGTTTCCTCGCATTCACATACTCGTTTGTAACACTTTCCGTAGGTTATTCGATTACAAGTCATATTTCCGTAGCTAATAGGAGGAATGCATAACCTCTTGCACTGTGGCACAAAACGTAACTCGTGTTAGGTCATCCGACCCTCTTCCATCCGGTCATCCGATCCTCTTTCATGTTTTATTCTTAATTCGCACGATGTCCCGCTTGTCCGGGGTAGACTGCATGCGTCAGACACGAGTGGGCCGAGAGGCCCCCCGGGAGGAGGACCCAGACCGGGCGCGTGGCATACACTTCGAGGGGTCCTTGCGCGGGCTACAGCCCGGCGGTCCACCCCTCCCCCCCCCCCCGAGGGGGGGGGGGCGCACATAGTCCTGCCCCACCGTTATCCATTCTCCTTCATTCACATAGCTCAGAAATGGTCATTCATAAACGTTATTTTATTTGCGTCAGTAGGGGTGCGCACGATCGTTGTCATGACCACGGTGGTCACGACTGCAGGGGAGAAGCGTAGTGCAGTTACAAAGCGTTGGCAGCGTAATTTGGGCACCGAAATAATTCAAATTGATATCCTTGTTATGTCTTGACGGTGCTGCAGCGGTACTACCCAGTGCTATCGTTAGACGTAGCTAGTCCTGGGGTTTCACTGGAGTATGCTTTTGAAATATGCCCTAAAGTTGGGATACGCCAATTGAAAGTTGCTACAGGGATCTTGTTTACAAAGACTGTTTCATGACAGCATGACATGAGTACTCAGCTTTTCAAAGAAAGGTCCTACGGCAGCCCAATTTTAAGGGTACAGAGCTAATGGTAAGTCATTCACTCACCTTTAATGGAAGACAGGGAGGCAAAAATGAGCTCAAGGGCATCAGTGCTGAAGCCATCCTTGTAGCTATCACACAGCTCTTCTAAGGCAATAAGCTTGTGTACAGTACTCCTTTGAGGGTCTGAAATGGAAGTTATTGGTTTGTTACGAGACATCGCAATGCCAAAAGGTCTTCAAGGTACAACTACAGAACAACCCAGCTGATCCAGTACAGATACATATCAATACATGTATGTTACAACAATAGTACAGATCTAGGTATATGTGATGCTCCTGTTATGAAGCATGTGTTTTGCAATAAAACAGGCAGATTAGCATGGTGATGATGAACACAAAACTGATGAAGATGAAAAACAAACAGGTGACAGAACAGGTATGGGTAGACCAGGTATGTCACAATAAGTACTTTGTGCTTACCCTGCAATATTGACAGCTGAGCTTGGATGGCATCTAGAGACTCTGCCATTACATCACATGTCAGGTGGATGCCCTACAGCACCTGCTGTAATGGAAAAAGAAACAAACATTAGTGAATTTGAGCCTGGCATGCTAATGGGAGCTGAAGATGCCAATTACTGCTATCATGTGTGTCCTCTCCTAAAAAATATACTGTCATGTTGCAGAGTGCTGTGTGCACACTTCAGCTCCAGCTTATGATGTCTAAGTTTTCAAAAGGATTGTTGGCTTTTAACAGTGTAAAAAGGGATAAGTCACATACTAAGTGGTCTTGGTAATCATCTGATGGGCATTAAGGAAGCTGACTAGTCTTTGCTAGAACATGGATGTCTTAGTGGAGATCTTTTTGAAGTCTTTAAATGTGTGCATGGTCAAGAAGTTATCTCAGAGAGATATTTGAATAGAATGAAAAAACACAGGCCAAGTATAGCATCTCCTAACCATAACATTTTAAAAAGTAGGTTCTGCTTCATCTGTTATTGAGCTCGAGATGAAATACAATTCAAGGGCATGCTGTTGTCAAGAGAGGAAACTAAAAGGGGCATATAACTTTATTACTAAAATACCTTGTTAGGAAGTAGATGTGATCTGCAACAAACTGTGGGCATAATGTGACTTTGTCCTAAAACCCTTACCTTGTTACCCTTCAGTTACATTCCATGAAAACAATCCTCACCTCTTTCTCCATGCCAGTCAGCAAAAAATAACATTCTCTGCAACTGACAACTGCAACTGACACCTGTGCACATGGGTGTGCTGAGCCTTGGAAGCTATGTGCACCAAAATTAGGCGAGGCCAAAGTATGCTGAATTTGACATCATTTTTCACAAGGATTTTGAGCATTTTTGTATAAAATTTCCTATGCAAATTGACACTGTCTGAAAATGTTGGCTGCCCATGCACTAGAATTGGTGCTGATCAAGTGCCAACTGCGAACAGCGCTAAAATTTGCAGCCAATGTGTGCTGAACCAAAGTTGTTGCTGTGATCTCACTGTTATACATGTCAGGCATGCTTTACACAACATGCATCTTTAGCAGTCTGTGCTCCATGGAGGTACTTTATTTATAAATGGTCACACATATTTAGGTTTATGATGGAAATTATGCTTGCCATCTATTTATAAGGTTAAGAGCACTTCTGTCCTCAGTATAATTGAATGCGCGGGTTTTGACGTAGCATGGTTAAGCCCTAAGGCGGCGTACTTTCACTGTGATTGTGGATAATGAAAAGACACTAAATACATGGGTGAATGGGATCTTACTACAGCCCTACCTACCTGGCGTAATAAACTTGTCACAGGGTAGTGTCTTACCTTACAGCACCAAATGACACAGAGGCATGGTACGTTTAAAATCGCCTGTATTTTTCAATGGATTTAAAACGCCATGTACTTCGTCAACCCGTAGCTGAAAGCCAAGGCGCGGCATCCTGCGGAAAGATGGGCAAAGCGGCAAAAGCTGCGCGATTGAAATTGAATATGGCGGTATAAATAACAAAACATTTGAAAAAGATACACTTTTATTTTGCTGAGCTAAAAAGCTTTGCAAATGTTCTTATCAAGCAAAAATAATTTGGCTCTATCACTCCGTCATAACCAGTAAAATCAATGCTATTTGAATAAATTGAATATCTTAATACTCCTGATCACAATTTCTACTGGTTGCGTTTCGTGCGCATGTACAATGGCGCAGCCCGGAGGCACTAACAAATTTGTGTACGGTGCCGGGCACGGATCACAGGTAGGTTGAGGGCTGTGGGTGTGTTTAATGGGCTGGCTAGGGAACAGGTAATTCGGGGTCAATTTGAGGTGATAGTGAGTGTTGAAATATAGCTTAAGCACAAATAATCCGCGCGGCATTGCTTACCGGGGCTATGTAATTTTGCTCATACAGAAACGAACATAGAAATGCATAAATTTGGACGGTATGGATGGTATTTAAGGTAACATTTGGGTGTGATTATTGCATGCGGGCATCCCCCAACATACTGGTTGGCAAATTATGAAGATGCTCAAGTTTCAACAAACTGTTTTTTTCACTAGCAATGGCTACCAGTTCAGTTTTGCCTTAAAATGGCTGATTTTAGTTAAGGTTTGGGTGTTGCAGCAAGTCATGTAATTATGTGAAGAATATATTAAAAACATTAGATACACAAGATATGATGTTTACGATCTATTGACAACGTGACATGGAACTAAGCTGTGCAGTTAGCATGCACAACATGCACAAGTCTACCTGTGGTCAGCATTGCCTCATGCACAAGTCTACCTGTAGTAAGCATTGCCCCATACACAAGTCTACCAGTGGTCAGCATTGCCTCATGCACAAGTCCACCTGTGGTCAGCATTGTCTCATGCACAAGTCTTCTTGTGGTCAGCATTGCCTCATGCACAAGTTTACCTGTGGTCAGCATTGCCTCCTGTGCAAGTCTACCTGTGGTTAGCATTGTCTCATGCACAAGTCTATCTGTGGTCAGCATTGCCTCATGCACAAGGCTACCTATGGTCAGCATTGCCTCATGCACAAGTCTTCCTGTGGTCAGCATTGCCTCATGCACAAGTCTACCTGTGGTCAGCATTGTCTCATGTACAAGTCTACCTGTGGTCAGCATTGTTTCATGCACAAGTATGCCTGTGGTCAGCATTGCCTCATGCATGAGTCTACCTGTGCTCAGCATTGTCTCATGCACAAGTCTATTTGTGGTCAGCTTTGCCTCATGTACAAGTCTACCTGTGGTCAGCATTGCCTTACACTAATCCTGAGCTCTGTCCATGCAGGCTGCATTGGCACCATGCTGCTGCTGCGTGGTGCTGTTCGCTGCTTGGCCACCAGCGCCCGACTTGAGGCTGGTGCAGACAAGACAAAGCTGGCGAAGCTGCGCAAAATCACGGGCTACTCCTTTGTCAACTGTAAGAAAGCACTGCAGCAGCATGACTACGACCTGGAGCGGGCAGAGGCCTGGCTGCGGGAGCAGGCTCAGGCTGAGGGATGGGCTAAGGCCAGCAAGTTGGGCGCGCGTGCGACACCCCAAGGCCTGGTTGGCGTGGCTACACTCGGTCGCGCCGCCGCTATGGTGGAGCTCAACTGCGAGACCGATTTTGTGGCGCGCAACGCCGTGTTCGACCAGCTGGTGCGGGAGGCGGCCGTCGACTGTCTGCCACTGGCCGACAGTCGGCCGGACGATTCGATCAGCACCGTTGAGCTGGCGACCGTGGCCGGCGCGGACGGCCGCAGCCTTCCCGACCGCGTGGCGCTTGCCATTGGCCAGCTGGGCGAGAACGTGACGCTGGGCCGCGCGGCCGTGGTGCGCGCCGGCCCCGCCACTCACCTCGCATCCTACGTGCACCCGGGCCAGGAGCGCGATCGCGCCGGCGTGCACGTCGGCCGCTATGCCGCCGTCGTGCTGTTCGAGATGTTCGATTCGGGCAAGGACGTGTTGACGCCGCATCGCTTCGGCCGCAACCTCTGCCAGCACATCGTCGGCATGGCGCCGCTCTCGCTCGGCGACCCGCGGCCGCCCGCCGAGGCAGATGGCAGCACCGAGGCGCCCGCAGACGGCGCCACTGGCTCGGGTTCCGGGAGCGACAGCGACGGGAAGGTGGAGACGCGCCTCCTGGACCAGGAGTTCCTGGTCGAACCGGACGTGACTGTGCGCGAGCTCCTGGCCGAGCACAATGCGCGCGTGATCGACTTCGCGCGGATGGAGTGCGGTGAGACGGCGGCGGCCGATGATTGATCTCCGGCCGGTCGGCACCACGGAGGCGGGCGGCCGGGAGTGGCGTGGAGGCGTGTCCGCGGCCTGGCGAATATTGGCATGGCAGCGAGTGGGCACGCGCTGACGGGCTAACGAGGCTGTAAACGCTCAGACTGAGGTGGACGGCGGTCTCGTAGACTGTGTAGATGTCACGTGATGCGGTTTGGTGGATTGCGTGGATGACGACCTGAAGCAGTTCGACGTGAGCGGTGCTCCCGGCCTCGCCGAGGTGCCGGAGGGAAAAGGCGGTCTTTTACTGCTGTATGGTAGTAGAGAGGGGTGAAATTTGGGCAAGCAAGAAGCTGGAGTGCTGAAATGGTGGGAACGTGCATTGTTTGGTCAGACGTTTGTTTTTGTTGGGATGATGATGCCAGAGCACAAGGTGTGATTGCGATTGGTTTGTGTGTCTGTGGGGTAACCTATACTGTCTGCATTTAACTAGGCTTTGCGGAACTATGCGTCTGTTTTCAGCTGGACGGGGCTCGTTGTCACTGCGGCTTGTCCAATACAGAAAACAAGATGTACACAATGGGTGTAGTAGGTCTGAGTGCGTCGGTTTCTTTTTTTTTTGTCCTTTTGTCAGTACAGCCGACCTTTGGAGGCACATCACTGCAATGTCGTCGGTGCACCGGCTCCATGCACAAGGAACGGAATTGGGGTTGCATCCGTTTGGGAATCCCGAACAGGTGCGAGTAGTAGGCCCATATGCATGACGATGTCACTTTGCCGTTGCTTCCGGATTGGAGGCATGCTTACGCGCGGATTCAGTGTCCCTTGCTGTCCCGTGGTGTACTAGCAGGTCAGGACACCGCTGCTGGCGTTCAGTGCGCGTGGGGTGCTTGGGTCTCGTCAAGCGTTGTGAAGCTTTTTTTCCCTTTTTAGTGGTATGGATACTTAATCAATATCTTGGTTTGCATTGTTGGCTGGTCGCTGGCCAACCCTCAGTCATTAATTTCTCGTTTGGGCCGTCAGCGGTACCGCCCGGCTCTTCTGGTGTTCCTTGTTGCGCCTGGGAGGTCAGTCTCAGCTTGAGAGACGTTTGTGGTCGCTTTCCCACCAAATATACCGCCCGGTAGATTCTGCAAACGTTGAGCTGCTCCGGAAGACGTCTGAAGACGCTTAGTCGCAGACATCGCCGAGGTGACGCCTCACCCGCTGCCCTGCTCCGTAGCCTTCAGACGCTGTCTGCGTGGTCCGCAGGCGGCGGTCCGGCTGTCTGCGGACCGCAGGCCCTGCTGACTGTCCCTATCCTCCACCCCGGCTGTTGCGCGCAGTCCAGTGGAAACGGTGCCTGAATGCATGTCCACACCTGTGCGACAGATGTGGAGCTTTGGAATGCGCAACAGTGGTGGCATCAGTGTTCAATCTGCTGGCCATTAGTTGTCTACTGCATGCTCCTGGGTAAACCCGCTACGTGTTCTATCGGTCGAGAAAAGTGATTGTTGGTTTGTAACAGGCCACCGCAGCTGAGAGCGGAGCGGAGTGGAGCGGAGCGGTTCTGGACCGGTGTGGTGTGGTATAGCACAGATCATTGTGAAGGGCTGCACGATAGTGGGCTAAAGGACCAGGGCCTTTATTATCATGCGGACTTGGAGGTCATCTCCCCCGGAGATCATCACCGATAAATCCCTGACGGGGACGATAGTCTGAACATTTGTTCCGTATTTGTGTGCAGCTGACAGCATGACAGCAAGGTCGGCAAGATGCAGATTTGGCTTTTATGTTGCCCCGAATTCGACTGATACAAATCGCCCAGTGTTTTGCTTTTACAGTAGACCCTGTAAAGGATGAGAGGAAAAGGAGTTACCTAGGTGTATACCCATGTACGACGTGGCAACGGTCATATCGGCATAATAGCCAACCTACATTACGTGACGGGATGGAGACAGATTCAAGACCGTTCATCACTGTTCTTAATGGGAACATGTGAATCGACTCTAAGCGCGTTGACCTGAAGGCGGGCTCCATGTCCCGTGAATGAAGTCGTGCAAAGTCGTGCTGGGGGCGAACCTGGTGATCTGGTGTTGGATGCCTGATAGGTGCGAAATACGCACGTTTTGGACATTACCATGTGAATCATATTTTTGCCATTATATGGGGCATCATGCAAGAGAGAAGTCTTCTCTTCCGCAAGTGCACGTGACTTTGCCCAAGTGAAAAACAAATTCGACACACAAGAGCAAAACCAATGCAAGTCGAACGCGAAGTATTGAGTCCCCTTGGTCGGACGGATCAAACTTTGTCATTGGAAAGCTAAACAGAAATCTGCAAACATTCTTTTGAGATTCCTCACGACATCTTTCATTGCCAGTCGCAAACATTGCGTTTGTTGTTTGGTCAGAGCTCGCCACTTATCCGACGCTCGCTCATTCCCGCCAGCCTGTAATTTCGCTAGTAGCTCCCGTCTACGCAAACAAGAGATCGGATTGAACGCATGATAACGTCTATCTAGCCTCCTCCCACACGTCACGCCGCTGAGAGGTGACTTAGCGGCATCATCAAACACGCTTAGTGCATAAAGCCAATGGGGGACGTGGTGGCTGAGCAGCCTCAGAGCCTCACGACTCCAGCCGAGGAGGTCATACCGGGCTGTCCTAAGGGTCTGGAGCACTTGGCCGTGGCGGAGAAGGTGATCATCAAACAGGAGCTGGAAATGCTGGAGGCGCTGACCGGCTACGAGACCGCTAACCGGTACGTCATTACCAACGAACAGGGGCAGCAGATCTACTGCGCTGCCGAACAGAGCGATTGTCTCGCGCGTGTCTGCTGCCGCCAGAACCGCGCCTTCGACATGCGCATCGTGGACAACTCTGGCGTGGAGGTGTTCCACTTGCTGCGGCCGTTCCGCTGCGGCGGCTGCTGCTGCTCGCCCTGCTGCCTGCAGCGGTTAGAGGTGTCGCGCGGCGGCCAGCTGCTCGGCCTGGTGACACAAGACGGCCGGCTCTGCTCCACCAGCTTCAGTGTTCGCTCGGCGACCGGCGACACCCAGCTGAAGATCACCCGCGCCTGCTGCACCTGCCGCTGCTGCGGCGAGCGCAAGTTCAAGATCAAGTCGGCCGACGGGAAGCACGACGTGGGGACGCTGGGCAAGTGGTGGGGCGGCTTGGTGCGAGAGATGTTCACGGACAGCGACAAGTTCTGCGTGCAGTTCCCCCGAGACATGGACGTCACGGTCAAGGCGACAGTTGTTGGGGCGGTCTTCCTTATCGACTTCATGGCGTTCGAGGACAATAATGCGTAGCGCTGTTCGGTCGCAGTATGTGGTGTAGAGGCTGGCAGCAGTGCAGTGCCCGACGTTCGTACAAGCCAACGTCTGACACCACCTGCACCGCGTGATTTCGTAAATCACTTCACTCTCCACCAGTCATCACTTTTCGTTAGAATACCAATGAACTCGCAGAAGCCCCTTGCGTGATGCATTCACGCCGTTTACTGCACAAATGTGGACGATAGAAACGAATGAGCGCGTTACCACGATGTGAAGCGCGTGTATGGGTGGTGTGTAGTGTACGAGTGAGGAATAATACAGCTGATTTTGCGTTCATCAACCAGTTTATGCTTTACGTTGTGAATTTGTCACTGCGTACCATCTTACAAAGGCACATTATCGTTCGGTGAAAACGATCGCGGCAGAAACTAGTGGCTGAAGGCATTTTGGCGATATGTTAAGGTACCTACCCTGATTTTAGCTTAGCGTTCAAATCATTAGGGGTGGTAAAAGTGGCTATTTGTTCGCCGACCAAATGCCTGCAGGCAGATTGTCGCTAGCAGCGTACCGCGATACCGTAAGAAACCAAATGGTAATTAAAATCATGCCCAGTCGCGCTGCCGGGAATCGGCCAATCGCCGAAAGTCCCTTTCAGTATCACAAAGTTCAGTATTATGTACACAACCAAAACGCTCTTTTATGAAATTTCCTTTGAGTAATGGCTAACACACTTCCAGCTTACTGCATACCATTGTACTCATAACTGAACAAGAAACACGCCTCTTTACGTTCCATGTCTCAACGCTGCATAGTTACGTACATATGAGTATACAACGCTGAAACAGCCTCAATCTCAGGAAAAGTTGACCTTATACTTTATCTAATAGTCAATTCACAGCATGAGCCTTCTTACCAATCGCAAGGCCCTGCTCAAGGCAATTCACTTAACTTTTGCCGCGGGGTTCTACCTTTCTTTGCACCAACACTCAGCCTCTGTTCACCGTTGCTCTAATATAGCTCCGCCTGTCACCCGGGTGTATTGGACTGACGCACCGATGTATGGACAGCGTATACAGCCGCTGTCGCCGATGTTGTACAGCGTTTACCGCGGATCAGTCCGGCACCCCGCGCGGTAAATATTTCATTCAACGCAACATTTATTGGTGAGAGTAGGCAAAGACGGCAGTAGAATGGCAAAGATGATCGCACACATGCATATAAGTCCCCTGGGAGCACGATTGTCTGAATCGATTCTGGGGCGATCTTGAGCGTGCTTACCGGCGCCTCCCAACCGTGAGTTCAAGCCATGTGTAACAGTCTCAAGACTGCTGTCAAAACTTCTGCGGCACCAGGGTGCTCAGAGCATTAGTTAAGCCGAGGAGAGGATTGCCTGGAGAGTAGTCCCGATGGGGCCGGGGCGCAGAGTGCCCCGATTCTCCAATCTACAAGCCTGAGGCACGCTCACAGGTGTGGGCAGAGCTATCCCTACCGGCCGGCACATACAGTATGCGTGCCACCCGCGGGTAGGAGGCCCCGGACGCATGGAATCGGTGGGCGAAAGCGGGTCAGTCTTCAGAGCTGGATGTGTGTGAACGTGCATTCGCATTCTGGAGGCCGCCATAACGCAGCACCGTTTCGCCACGATAGGGGCTTTGCCTGCGCCCAAAGGCTGGCATTAACAATTTCTATACTAACTTCAAACATATTACATAACATAACATACACCTCCTCGGAGAGCAGGAAGAAAAACCCCTCACTCCCGGGGACGGGCGGGATCGTGGCTTTCTCCCATGGCGATTCTCACAATCCGTTCACAGCGCAAACAACATTCACCTACGCCCGAGCTGCCATACAGATCGCTCACATTCCCACAGTGCACACATACAAGTTAGTTCACACTGTGAGCTTCACACATCAAACATCAACATGTCCCTTACTTGAACTTCCACTATTGGGTTTTCACCGATTTCCCCTCACTGCAATATCAACATATGCCACCGATGCGGCTGGCGCGGACGGTGACAGCTGCGACAAACGGCAAATGCCGCAACAGCTGTGGGTAGACGGCTGGAGCTGCGACAACTGCGACTGACGGCTGGGACTGCGGCCGCTGCGACGAACACCAGGAGCCGTGGCAGGTGCAGCCACCGGCTGGAGCAGTGACAGCCGCACCAGACGGCTGGAGCTGCGGCAGCAGCGGTGATCGGCCGGAATTGCAGCAGCTGCGGCACACGGCTGGCGCTGCGGCAGCTGAGGCGTACGGCTGGAGCTGCGACAACCGCGACTGACGGCTGGGGCTGCAGCCGCTGTGACAGACGCCTGGCGCTGCGGCAGCTGAGACGTACGGTGGGAACCGCTAGCAATTTAACGCCTCTGCTCTTCAAGCTAGCACACTCCACCCTACCCTCCAGCTCGGCATTCGCCACGCACCCATCACTGCACGCCTGAGACTACACACACAGACATGCGACTTATAAATCAACATTCTATACCACACTCACTCGCCCCTAATGGGTCTCCTCGCTCTTTACACAAACAGCCGGCTGCCACTTGGCTCCGCGCCACTCCTTGCTTTTCCTCATGGTTACGGGATGAAGCTCGCTTAATTAGGGTGCCAGCCATCCGAGTAAAATTCGGAACGAAGTGTCAGGAAGGATTATTGGCAGAGGAAAATCGATACACCCTTCCACCACCGTTCGTCTTACTTACCTTAACAAAGTGAGCCGTATATCAGCCTACATCGTCCCGTGAAATATATCACATGCAGTCCCAGTCGACGGTCCAGTGCCCCATCATCCATTGGCGCTGTCCATCCTTTCCTGTCTCCACGGCGTTGTCCCCTTGGATCGGCGCGCCCGCATTTCCCAGTTCCGCCATGCACCTCTTACCACATCCCCCTTATTCGCGCTTGACGCACTTCCCACGTTTCCAACTACCTGCCTCGTCTCGCCGGACCATCTCCCGGGCGGACCGCGTCCGCGGCCTGCGACGTATCACTCGAGACCCGTTATGTCCACCTGTGATCCCCCATGCCCCCCCCCCCCCCCCCCCTCGAGCGCTACGCCCGGTCTCTCTCCCGGCCCGGGCGCGAAGGCTTCGCATCGCGCCGCGGGCCGCCTCGCTGGCCCACATGTTTCGCAGCACACCCGGTGCTCACTCGGCACGCCGCGCCGTTCTCTCCATGCCCCTCACTACACTGTTCTTCCTCCGCGCGCCGTACTCCCTTTACCTTACACTACGCACTACGCCCGTCCCGCGCGCCGCGCTCCTTTCATCTCTTCCAATCTACACGTCACCCTAAATTTGCGTCTACACTGATCTATGCCACCCGTTCTATGCACCACACTTCTTCCTCCTGCCCTCTACCACCACCCACCATTATTTCTCCTCGCTGGCCCTCACCAAGCCACTCACACATCGCTCGTTCGTACAATTGGACCGTAATACCACAAACTTCCTGCTATTTGAAGTGAACATCTTGTTAAAGGTGGAGATGGCAATGGAACTAATATCTCCTCACTCTTATTGCCTACCTTTGCTAAACCACTCCACTCCTCACTTCTCATTACCTTCCCGTTGCCCACGTCGTTGACTTTCGTATGAATCTCCAGCGACCAAGATTCATTACATTCAAGATAATTGTTTAAATGCTGACAAAACATTGAATAAATAATTACATTTCAAGCAGGGATAAAGTTTTCGAGGATAGCCTGGGGAAGCAGAGATCACTTATCCAACCTAGCCCCCCTCCCCCTCCCCCCCCCCCCCCCCCCATTGTGGACGTCTCCCAGATTGGCACCCTTTTTCACAAACGTAGGAGGAGGTTTGAAGCCCTGAACCGAAAAGTAAACTGGGTGCACACTTAGTTTGTAGATCTATGTGACTGGTAGCCATTTTCAATCGGGACAAGAGTAAAAATGGCATAAATCGTCACTTCAAAACCATTTTCACCTCCTGGCATTCCCTTTCATGAGGAGTGTCATCAGCCCCCAACATCGAACTCACAGTTCTTTTCCAAGGGAGGAGGTTTGGTAACTTGTGACTGCTACAGTGAGTCAACAGCCTTTCCAGTGTCTTAAAAAGGCGGTCTGGATCAAAGGCGTAGGAACCTTTCAAAAAGTGAGGGGCAAAGCTCAGGGCGCACTCCAGGAACTTTTTCTGGAAAGCAAGCCTGATGGCCGGGGGAGGGGGAGGGAGAGGGAGAGGGGTTTACCGCCGTTCGGTTTTACGGAAGCTGCGATCCAGGCCATCGCTGTCCTTGCTCTCACGGTTGCGGACGACCATGTTTAAACCTTATGATGTGATTTTTCCCCAATCCATTTAGAAAGAAATGGAAGTCCTCAGGCAAACATGGGATAGCCTAGTTCATTTCATTAAACAAATTCATTTCGACCCACTCTCTTCAACAATAATGAGACCACCACTCTACTTAACAATAATGAGACGCCTTATTTCCTTCCGGGCAAGGGGCCTCTTGAGTAGGACTCCAGGGGCATATTACCGGTTGCGGCCAAGAGCTGAAGGGCCACTCCATCCCATCGCGAAGTGTCTTCCGGCGCTGGCATTCTGACGACACGGGGCGGGATCTCCTGGTCGATCCGGAGGCCGTTAGAAGGATGTATCATATCGCATTGTTCCCCTACCTGACACGGGAGGCCGTCTGACCCGCGCAGTTGGCCCCGAATCAGCATAGGAACCCTCATTTACGCAACGACATCCCTGATCGCCGTGAGTGGTCCAACACTTGCCACATAGGCTTCAGTTCCATGTTTTTTGTCCTTCAGAGATATTGAGAACTCCCTGAAAGTAACTTGTAGAGGAATAGGGTTCCAAATTTGTATTTACATGGCTAATCCATGTCCGTCCTAAAATGCCCAAGAATCAGTCAGAATTGACCACTGATAAAAACTATGTAATGTGGTTTTGAACATGCGCGCTCGAAAGCCATAGCAACAACAGCCTCGACGCCCGGCATTGCAGTCTCCGTAGACCGCGCGGCGGCGGTCTGTGGCTGCAACACTAAGCGATGGCCATAAGCAGACGAAAAAGATGACACATCTTGGGGAAGATGGCTGGTGAGCTAGGTGAATCGGCGTGTATGTACAGTGCTGTGGAACAGTAAACTAAACGCAACCTTAATCTGAAAAGTGGGGCCAGTCCACAAAGCTGCCCCCACCTTGAAAAGTGAGGGAGCATGGCTCCCTAGCCCCCCCCCCCCTGTTCCTACACTCATGGTTCGGATAATAATAGACTTATGTCTACCTGGATCACGTCATCATGCTGACTCACCCTGGTCGCCACCCACTTCATATCAGTCGTATCGCAACGATTGAAACATGCGCTTGTGGCCCGATGAGTCCCCATATCCGGGTATTTTTTCAGAGGCTTAGAGTGCCTTGTTTGGGACACTGAGAGGCAGTTGGAAGAAACAGCGAATCGGCCGACTGGCCGAGCCAAGGGAACCACAGCTCGAAGCACTGTTGAGGTCAAGGGCAAGGCTATCTAACGTCCAGGTCGAGGTTTCTTCAGCGCATTTGTGTATCATTTGCGTCATGTTTGGAAACACGTTTTCCTTCGCGATCAGCTGATAATGGTTTACCAAATATAAAAATAGTGATTGATTACGCTCGTGTGTGCATAAAAAATGGTAGACATGTTGTATAATCGCTACAAGACAAATTTTAAAAATGTACGATATGTAATTTACAAGTTCCGTTTTGCTTCACAGAAATAAGTTTGATTTGAAATGATGAATTGGATATAAATAATATTGTTCTGTAGGGACAGCAACACTCCTTTACGCTACTGAATGTTCCCAACGCAGTGATAGGGGGAGCAAATCCGTATGAGCGCGTCGCGCGGGTATGTTGTTACTACGAGCTGTCTTCACTTTTGCCCCACACTCAGCAATTTTCAACCGTAAACTTTCACGGCGCGCAAGCAAAAGGAGCCTGTTCAGCACAAGAATGGAATATGACGACCTTGTCGAGCCAGCGGCAATGCCATGCATGGAGTCAAGAGGCCAAGAACAAATTAGTGGGGCGTGCCACATCCAACCCACAGGCCCTCACACATTTTGTTCCAGTCAGTTCAATGCCCATTGTTCTTCTGCCGAGGCTGAGTCAGTCTTGTCCGCGGCCGAAGCGTGTCATGCCACGCTTTTGCCGCGAACGCGCTGCGCTGCGCGCGCCTATCATTCCTTGACAGGAAATGTACCCCCGCTCGGCGGGCTGTCGGTCCCGTTGGAAGATGGCGTTGTTGGGTGTCATCTAGCGCGTCTGCGAGATGATCTGGACGATCCACAGGATCTCCCACTGGCACGGGACATAACGATTGGCCTGGTGGATGACTTGGATGAGGCAGTAGAAGAGGCTGTACCTCCTCCAGGCACGGAATTCAGCCCACTGGATGACCTCGATGAGACAGAGGAGCATGTTGCGCCACATCAAACGGACCACGGCCTGAGAGACGACCTGGATGAACCCATTCGTCCGCCTCCATCTTCTGGACGAGGGGGCCTGATTGACGACCTGCACGACCCAGTTGACGTTGGGCCGCCACTAACCCAAGGAAATATCAGGAAGGAAGAACTCCTGGATGACCTCGAAGAAATGGTCGACCTTCGGCCGCCGAGTGGAGCGCGGAGCGAGCTAGACTGCCTCCGAGACGACCTGGAGAGTGCTGGTGGACGAGCTGCTGAATCTCCGAGGTCAGCGACTGGTGCAGGGCCGGCGCGCCGAAGCGGCGCTGGACGGGGCGGACGCTGGCGTCTCGGAGCGGTGAGAGGCAGCCGCGACCGTCGCCAGCGGCGCTCTCCGGCCCGGGCCGCCGCTGCTCAGCGGCGGCCGCGGGCGATCGGCGCCGGCCGGCGAGTGGTCTGCAGTCACCGCCTCCCACACCGACAGCGGGCCTGTGCCGAGGCCTGGGTGTGGATGGTGCCCACATGGAGGTGGACGAGTGGCGCGCGCCGTCTCCCGAGCCCACCCCGCCGCCGGGAGAGTGCACGGCCTGTCGCCATGCGGCGGCCAGCCTCCGCCCGGGAGTGGCGTGGAAGACGATCCGGACATCCAGCTACCTCTGACGGGCTCCCTCTGCAGCCCGCTGCGTGAAGCACGTCACCTGGCGTCATCGTCACGACTGGCTGCGTCACAGTCACCAGAGTTGGCCTGTCCGAAGCAACGCCGTCCCGGTTCCAGCCAGCCACGCCCCGGTCTCAGCCAATCAGTCTTCAGTGTCCGTCTCCAGCCGTCCGCAGTCAGTCCTCGGACCTCCAAACCCGGTCACCGACAGTTCAGTCTCAGCCACTCCCAGGCCAATCCCTGCTGTCCAGTGGTCCATTTCTCAACGCGTACACGTCTTCTCTGTCTCCCGAATGCCAGCCCATGACGTCCAGAAAACCACTCCCCAGTCCTCCAGCGCCACTCTCCTGCCGCCACCCTCCACCCGTCCTCACCACCCCAGCACACGCCTCCGGAGAGTCAGCCCCAGTCCAGCGATCCGTCCCCCGCGGTGACCCGCGGTGTCACGTTACTGACCCCTCACCCAGAGCCGCACGGCGGCCCGTTCACACGGTCACCGTGCTGCGGCGCATCGACGCCCTGCTCGCCGCTGTCGCCGCCTGCCGGGAGCGCGGCGAAACTCCTGAGTTAGTTCTCCCTGCGAAAACTAGGTGGCAGGACCTGCGGCTGTGTGACACGTGAGTGAAGGTGGAGGGTGGGCGGTGGGCAGGGGCGACGTAAGGCGGTCAGCACGGGGGCAGTGACGCGCTGTTCTCTCCTGTTTGCGTATTTGCGAACTAGTGGCCGACAACTCACCTCACTAGTGATCGACAACTCACTTCACCAGTGACCGACAACTCGCCTCACTAGTGACCGACAACTCACCTCACTAGTGACCGACAACTCACCTCACCGGTGGCATGACAAATACTAATGGAGTGCCGACAGAACCTCATCACGGATTAAGTAAAGCAGTGGGAACCATCCATTCATCTCCTTAACCATCACGTTGTCCACGTGAGCCAATGGTGTCCAAGCATCACTGAAGGTTCGTTACGTCTGCTAACCGCGTGGCACGTCTAACAGACCGCTGCGCCCTCAGAGCTGGCCATCTGGTAGTGTCGGCAGCGGCGGCTCCTCGGGCCGACATGCGCGTGCGGAAGGAGAGCAAGCTGAATATGATGGTGCTGCTGCTGGAGAAGATCCGCCACCTGGTCGCCACCAACACCCACTCCACCAAAAGGTGGGCAGTGCGGGTCCCTTTTACCACCGGTCTGACTGTGGGCCGCTCGGGGGATACAGACTCATCGTACACAGCGTGAGGTTGCGATGAGACACACTCCGCCTGAACGTGTCGGCGGCGGCAGACGCCTTCAGCGGCAGCGGCTGTTGGTGGCAGGCGCTGAACAATGCGACGAAAGCGTGACGCGTGGTTGGACGATTGACTGCGGAGCTGCTGCACTGCAGAAAAAAGTTAACACTTTCCCTTTTCAGGTGATGTGGCAAGTTGTGTTTATTTCAAAGGCATGACATCACTTTATCAGCGTATCAAATTAGCAAGTGCTGGTCCACGTTCGGATCGGTAGCGAATGCTTCTCGTGATGAGTGTGTGAATGTTGCGTTTTAAACGCGTCCCCAACCTGTGGTCAGTCGAGCGCCTTCGGAGAAAAGTTTGTTTCAGACTTGCGTGCTCATGCGCCAAAACCCAAGGAGCCATGCATCTGGTGCCGCTGGACCGCCTTTGTTATCCCACTCACCACCAAAGCCCGCTGCCTCCCGGGACACCCGCACCAGGTTCGAGACCGTTGCAGGGACATCTACTACCAGGAGGTGGCGCTGTTCGGCAGCCAGCGGGCTGTCGACGCTCTGTTGGATGACGTCACACGCCTGCTGGCCATCCCGCGCCAAAGCTCGCACGTACGCGCCACGTCTAAGGGCCTGGTGGCGGGGGACCTGGTGCTGCGGAGCGGAGACGTGGTGCTGGACTGTTCCGCCGCCCGGCACGGTGAGGCGACGGAGCACGGGAGCTGCTGCGCTGTGGGACGCTGGGATGGGGTAGCTGCTGCAGGGGGGGGGGGGGGCGCGGGGGAGGGGGTGAGGCGAGGTAACTGCCGCACGGTAGGACGCGGAGCAGGATTGAGACAGGTGACTGAATTAGTTTGAAGGAGATGTGGACAAATACGATATGCCTCTATGATGGGCGCACATGGCAGGCCGACACCGTCAGAGTTGTCACGAGAGTGCTCCGTCTCTGAACGACAGCGTTCCGTAGTGCGGGACGAACTGTGGAGTGGGAGGATGGGTTGGAGGCCGATGGGAGAGATGGGTAGGTAGAAGACCAGGGATTTGGAAAAAACAGCATGTTAGTTTCGACTAACAACATTTTGAAAATCAACGTGTCGGTTGCGACTAAAGGTCGGCGATATGTACCATTTCGACAACAGCACCACAAGCACCAAGCATTCCATGTCAGCGCCATCCAGCTGCCATTGCCCCCCCCCCCCCCCATACACGTGGCTCTCAGCCGTCAGTTTCCGATCTGTTCGTCACACCGGCCGTGCCGGCCACCCGCCACCGCAGGCCTGCTGGTGCCAGAGGACCTGCCACACGTGCAGCTTGTGCGCTCCTCGGCCCGCTTCATCCTGGTGGTCGAGAAGGACGCCACGTTCCAGAAGATCCTGGACAGCCGGCTTCTGCGTCACCTGCCGCCCGGCATCGTTATCACGGTACGTGACGGCGGGGCGCGGCCACGCTTGCGCCACGGCGATGGGACGCCTGCCCTGCGCTGCAGGACGGCGGACAAGTGGTCATACGTCCTCTCCTGCCACCAGGCAGGATTCTTTACGGTGAAGACCGTCAGCTGCCAGCTTGCGAATTGCGTAATCCTGTGTTTTGTGTGGCGATGGTGATAGCTGTACTATCTTCGAGCGATAAATGCTAGTCGAGAGCGGCATCCATTGGGACGATGGTATGACATCGACGAGCGATATGACGATGAACAGCATCCGATCGCATGGGCTGATAACAACGTCACGAGCCGGATAGGACGCGACAGAGCGTTCCGTTACACAGCTGCGCCTCTCTGCGCGCCACCGGGCCGCCGCCACGTCCAGCCATGGCCGGCGCATATCCCCCTGCGCCTTCCATCGGTCCCCGGCCACCGGCCGCCGGCAGGGCAAGGGCTTCCCGGACCTGAAACCCGCTGTGCGGCGGCTGCTGACGACGCAGCTGCAGGTGCCGGCGCTGGCGCTGCTCGATGCTGACCGCACGGCCTCGAGATCCTCTTCGTCTACAAGTACGGCTCGCTGGTGAGGCTGTCCCCCGGCGGGGCGACGGCGTTCCCCC
>NW_023597040.1:202575-222575 GCF_011947565.3 Pollicipes pollicipes
CAAATAATTTAGTTTGCTAGCTTAGTTTTCTAAGTTATTTTCATTTTACATATGTGATTTTTTGGGACTGCCAGGAATGTCATTGGTATAACACGTTGCAGTCTTAGATGCAGTTTGCAGTATTTTACATCGTAATATCTTTTTGCGTCATGTGAGTCTAGCGCCCGGAGGAAGTAGCTGCAGTGTTTTGTTTACTGAAGCTAATTGATTTTCCCCCTGACTTACTGGCAGGAAACACGTTCTTGGCCGTAATATGACGTTCTAGGCATACATAGGTTATAAAATACATGATATAAATAAGAACTAACAGAATTACGCATTGTTACGTGGTTGTCGAACCGAAATGGAGTGATCGGGATTGACCAGATTTACTGGAACCTTTTATGCCGCTTATATTTTCACAGAGCTGTCACAATGCTCCTGTCATAAC
Organism: Pollicipes pollicipes; assembly: GCF_011947565.3. Lineage (NCBI taxonomy): Eukaryota > Metazoa > Arthropoda > Thecostraca > Pollicipedomorpha > Pollicipedidae > Pollicipes > Pollicipes pollicipes. Next base: position 203,006 of record NW_023597040.1, read on the forward strand.
CTTTTTTCTCAGCTACCCCGGTTTTGATGGGCGTGCATTGCCTGGCTGCTTTGCGGCTTGGCGATGGTTATCACCAGATAGTGTTGTGTCCATCCACATTGCAAAACACTATATTGCACGACGATAATATTTTCAGCTAAAACAGAGCTTGGGATGTGGCTAAATTAACTGAACCACTTTGAAGTCGTTCCAAAATTCGTGGGGGGAATTTATGAACGCTGTCTTGATTAAATCTTCGGAGCGGAGAATCTCTGTTATTTGCGCACGCTATTTTTGTGTGCTGCGCTATTTTCTTGTCACAACAGTGCGGAGGAAAGAGCCGAAATATTTTCGAATATCACCGCTGAGAGCGAGGTAAAGAGTCATTTGTTACAACGATAGCAGGTTTAGTGATCCACGCGAACCCTTCTTCATATCGAGCGTGAAATGTGAATTTGAGCAGGTCGTTTTGAAGTGCTTACAAAATGGGACAAGGCGAATCTAAGGAATCGGAGCAGAACACACATCAAGGAGCGCAACATGTTAGACGAACCATTCATGGTTCTGACAGAAGTCGACGTTCGACCCCGCCCATAACTAATCCAAGGGCTCAACATCAGTCTGGAATACGAGCTCAACGCACGCCAGGAGCGTCTAGAAGCCAAGGTCAACAGCGTCCCACGACAACTCCCAGAACCTTTCCTAGAACGCGCCCTCTTCCCAACTTGCGAACACATCTGACGCCGTCCGCAACAGAAGGGCGGCAGCAGCGTCAAACAACCTCCACTGTGAGGTCGAGTCGCAGACTCCAGCAACAGTTCGCTGTTCGGCCAGCTCAGAGCCCAGGACTTCCCGGCCAAAGCTCAAACGTGCCAACACCGACTCGAAGTCTGCCGATTCCTATCAACCCGCCTAGGAGCAAGGCAAAGCCGGGACCGCCGGCACAGCTTTCAGGGCGTCCGCCCTCAAGAAGGACGGCACCTCTGTCTAAAGTTACCGCTCAGGCGACGGACAGCGACTCGGAGACGACTGAGCCGCCTGCGAAACGGGTGACGCGAAGCCGCGCCGCCCTTCAGACGGCAGAGGCCGACTCCGAGGCGGCCGGCGGCTCGGTGGCGCTGGACCAGCCGCTAGAGGGTCGGCCGGCGGCGGTGGCCGACCCGCCAGCCGAGGGCGGTGACGTCGAGCCGGACGACCTCGACAAGACGTCGGCCGAATCCGAGAGTGACGGCTCCAGCGACGACATCGACGTCGCCTCGTCCGCGGGCGAGGACGAGCTGGACGACGAGGAGGCGGACGAACTGCAGCTGGACGAGGAGGAGGCGGACCAGCCGGGCGGCACTTCGGTTGACTCTGACTCGGGCGCGTCGGCTTGTGAGCGCGAGTCGCGGCCGGCTAGCCGCGACAGCGGCGCATCGTTCCAGCTGCGCCGTACTCGCCGCCGCTCCATTCCCGTGCGTCGGCTGCAGGTCGACCCGCAGCGTCTCTCCTACATCAGCGTGTGATGCGCTGGCGGCAGGCGGATGGAGCGAAGCCGGAAGACGCACGATCCGGCACGGGAGGGACAACCGAGCCATGCCAAATTCCAGTCCGGGTCCTGCTCCGACTTCGCAGCTCGCTGGAGACTTTTGACGAGGGTAGCTGAGCGGTATGCCGGATGTCTACCTCGGCGAGGACGATGGGAAACGATCTGCACTTATCGAGCTCGAGTTGGCGAGCTCTCCCGATGATTACCTCATTGAAGGCAATGCGGATGCATTCTTTTTGCCACTAGTCATCGAAGGCTTCGCGGGTATGTGGCTTTACCACTAGCTTTGGCATCCTGAAAAGATCCGGAATGGTAGAGTTGTTGGGGTAGAGGTGTCCTAAATATTTATCGGGAAGAGGTTCGCATGGGATTTAAGAGGGGCCTGGGAGAACGTCAGGCGAAAGACGGATGTCAGGTGGGTGGGATCAAAAGTAGCTTAGGTGACTGTCCCAAAGGTAGCACTGGTTGGCTAACGGATGTGATACATAAGATGTTTTGGTGACACGTAGAGTACCTTGTGTGTAACGAAACGAGCGAAGCCAATACAGAGATGATTCACATGCTTTTTCGTTAGGAACAATTATCTCCAGTGACGAAATGCCTCTGAAAATATAGGAGAAGAGGCGACGATTGGCCATTCTGCCTCGCAGCTGCAAAAGGGCTGGTGCAACTCCCCGCTGGCATCCCCCTGTTCGAGGCTTCTCTCGAACCGTGCAGCGCGTCATAACACACTCAAAGCATAACAAAGCAAAATATTGCCCGTACGAAGTAACCCTTGGCACGCCCATCCTGCCCTCTGACATTACCTGACCTTTGGCACGGTCGCTGTCACTGGCCACAAGCCATCCCAGTCTGGAGCATATTGTATCTGAACATGTTGTAGCCCGAGCAGTGCTAAATTGAGTATTCCCATTCGCAAGGAATTTTAGATTAACGCATGGGTGACAAAAATGGATCTATGACATGCTCCCAGCATGTGGAAAAGCTCTATGCGGGCAATGATCCACGTGATCCCATGAGTGCTGAAAGGCCGGCATATATTGCATAGCATGCATTTGAGAGCACCGTCAAAAGGTGACCTGCTTCACTGGCTCTGCGACTCCGGGTCAATGCCTTTGGTCGTCACCTGCGTGGGGATCCGCTGGCCCGATGTCAATACGGTGGAGAGCGAAAAAAGAGCGAAAGGTGGCCAATAATGGGCAGATAACAGACCTATCATCAAAATGTTAATTGTTGGCCGGGTTCGGTTTTGGGACGTTGTGAGACGCTTCTTAGCCATAGGCTAAGGAAAGTCTCGAAAAATGGAGGTGCCAAAACTAATCTGGAAGCTGATGCTGTAATACGTCACCGACAAATTAATATGAATTCTCGGAAAGTGGGGTGGCATGCACATACAGGCCCGTCCTTTCCAACGCCTATTGCGGCACCAAACCGTATGTGATGGAATGGACCCGACTAAAATGCTTGCTTTGTTGTGAATATAGACATTGTTAGTATGGAGACCGAAGGTGGATGGTCGGACCGGGCAAGTTGTCCACGTGCCCCGAATGATGCCACTGTTCCTAGCTAGGACTTGTCAGGGGCATATATGTAAGGGAGCAAGCAATGCCAGAATAATAAAAAATCCACAGACCGCTGCACCTGATTCGTCTGATGCATCTTGCTTTTGACTACAGTGACTGACTGTAGTGTTTTTGGCTGTTTGACTGTACTGACCTCCCGGGATTTTCTTTGCCCCGTCGTTGTACAGCGCCTCCGCTGGTACGATATGGAGCATGTGTTTGCCAACAACACGATGCAACGCTACACATACAATTAACAACACTATGATTCTGTAGTGAATACAACTACAAGACACCTGGAGCACGCTTTCCTCTGGTCTAGATCTCCGTTCACGCACGGCTCAAATAATGTGGCGGATAACTGGTCTACCAGGAGCATAGAAATGCCAGTCCAAGTGGGAGGGCCGAATCCTATTTCCGACTTTTTCATGCATCACCGTGGAGTTAGTGTCAAACTTGAATGAAAAGTAGCGGTTTTTCTACCCACATGTCACTTGCGACTGTCATCGTACATTTGTGCGCGCTTCGGACTTTGCGACCGCCCCTCAGCTGCTGAGGCTAAATGCCCCACCCTGCCTGTCACCCTGGCACGAAGAAATGGCGCCGTGGAGAATCGAACCCATTGCCTCCGGTTTCCCTAGCGACGCAGGCCAATGTTGGCTATACACATATACACGTACTAGCCATTTGTGGATGGCAGTGCATATATACATGTCAATATATAAATGTATGCAGTCATAAACGACTTATGCATATTATACACTATACAGCATGCATGCTACCGTTAACTTTTCTTTTCGCCGGTAGTGCCCCGTGAAGAAATGCTGCGTAGGATCTGTGCAGTCCTATAGTAAATTCTCGCTGAGCTTTTTGGCTACTGCTACTGTTTGAGAAGGGTTATGAAATTTCATGAAATGTAAACATCAGTGAAAGAACCTTGCATCTTGCAGCACTGCCAGCTTTGTCTCGGCTGAGGGTGATATAATGTAGATATGGGGAAAGGGTTTGAAGGAACCGCTAAGCGGTGCATATCACTAGGTGAAGTGGCATCGTGCCGATTTCGAACATCAGCCGAGTTGAAAGGCATTGTTGATGGAAGCAATGGAGCCGAACAATAGGCTGTTATGTCATTCTACCGGCATGTATTAAAAGTGTAGCAGCTCATTTATTGCCTTGAATTTAGAGCATTTATCTATTAGTTGCGAGCATTATCCATACTCCAGCTCTTCAGACGCTGACTGCATTTGCTCGTTATCCTGTCAGATAAACGAGCATCCGTTCCAGTCCTAAGGTCATCCACCAGCTGCAAAGCAACTGGTATAGTAAATATCAAAATTCGAGGACATGACGCCGAGTACGACGTCTTTTCGCGACTCTTATTCCATCCTGTCCCGTTGGAGCATCGCTGTTGGGCCGGACAAACCGGGTGACGGAAGGTGACGGGCGTCGGCGACAAGGCTGCCCCTCCTCACAAGAATGCAGGCGTGGCGAGGCAGCACCAGATTTATGGGGGCCATTTGTAGTCCGACGCATCCGTGTGAGGAACGACCGCCAATCACCGTCTGCGCCAAGAAACATCGAGCGTCTTTGACACGTGTCTCAGCCACGGGCTCTCCGCCCAGATGTGACACAACTGGCACGAGAGTAGTGAAGAACCCGATAACTTGCCCCGTACTTTTCTGCAACTGTGTTACTGTGTATTTATCTTGGGACCATGTCTTTAGCAATAACACTACTAAATGCGAGTGCTTAGCTAGGCTTTCCGAGTCAGGTCTTGAAATGAAGTCGTTTGCTCGTGTTAAGAACAAATGCAGGTGGATCTTGTACTCTCACACATCGATACCACGATGTGCTGACTTCCGTTTTTATGTTTTTTAGACGACACTGCCCCCGAAACTGACGTGCACACATGCACATGTAAAAATATTACCCTGTCACTGCCTGCACGTGTGCATGCATGCACACGCTTGAAGTGCCACATGCGCAACATACATGCATTCATAAACAGGGCATGTATGCCGCGGATGTGGCAGTTTTCTGGCGTACATATACTCCCTCACACACGCTTGCACGAGCCCCCTGTTGTGGACCGCCGCGTGCGTTGTGCGCCGCGGAGCTGTCGTCTGACCGTGCTCGCCCTGCGGCCGCAGCAAGTACCGCCTGCTGCGGCCGGACATGGTGCAGCGGCAGGCGGCCGTCGGCGGCCAGCAGTGGAGCGGCTCCAGGAGCCTGAGCGCCCGCGTGCGGCAGTGGCAGGAGCGGCGCGCCAGCCGGCCCGGCGACGCCGTCGCCACCGGCCTCTGGGACATGGGCCGGCGGAAGGTGGGTCGACGGTTTTCGTCGCTCCCATGACCACGACAAACTTACATATGTGCAATGGTAGCACCTCCACGACACATGACCGTGGTTCGATTGTTGCATTCAAGGCGCTCGCATTCCTTTATGCGTTTTATCAGCTCCCAGATCTCTGAAAAGATATGAGGTTCTGCGGGGTCGGTAGAACTGGCTATTCATCTCACGCGCGTATTATGTCGCTGCTTATACCGCGGCCAGACTAGCGGGAAATAAGCCAAGCGTGGATTGTGTCCTATCGGTCGCATCCACTTCCTTTCCGAATGCCATTTAATCTCGGGTCGTTGTTTTCCACATGCTTCTGTTGTCGTCTCTTGCATCTCACCGTCCCTCCTGATTTTTCTCGAAGCCCTGACTTCGTTTTCCGTCGACCACCACTGGCTGTCGGGCACGCATCAGCATTCCCCCCCCCCCCCCCCCCCCCCCCCCTGTCTGCCCACCGCTCCACCCGCGGCCGACCGCTGTCCTCCGCCAGCAGAGGGCGCGTTGGGGCCAGGCGTCGCTGTCGGCGCTGCTGCCCGAAAGTGCGCCGGCGGCCGACGGCGCGCAGCACATGCAGCGCGAGCTGACGTCGCTCACCTCGCTGGAGGAGGCCGTCGCGCACGCGCCGCTCGGCTTCCGTGACGTGCACCACGTGACGGCGCTGCTGATGAGCCGGGAGCGGCGCGCGCTGCTGCTGCTCTCCGACGACCTGGAACGCAGCGTGGTCAAGGTGGGCTGCGCCGCTGGAGCCGGGCCGGGCCGGCTGAGTACGCGCGTCATCGGCGACGGGGGTGCCGAAGCGGCGCAAGCTGTCCGCGCATCTTTGTATCTGTGCTTCTAATGAGTGCTTGTCTCTGTGGCGAACGCGTGCTGTGGGCGTTAAGGCTGCTTGATTTAAAGGGTTAAAAACCATTTTCGAGTTAACTGTGTAGCTAGTTATAGTACATTCACCTGATCGGCATGCCATCTCTTTTTGCTAGCAGTTTCCATCTACGCTTTACTAAGTTGACATCTTATTGAAATGGAGTGAGCGGAAAGAGGGTGTAGACTATTGTGCTTAACAAATGTGCTCTTTTACGCTTGTCACAATATTCTGGTCTTTCAAGGAAACAAGCTCAAACAATTAAGTTGGTGAGCCCAGACAATTCAAGGCTTGCGGGCTGTAGTCCGCTTATCCTGGAGTCATGGTTTCGGCGTATGTGGCGATTTTACAAAACGCGCTACGCGTAAAATGAGAAATGCATTTTTTTGCACTTGAGCAATGTGCGACGAATATCTTCACCTCCCCCCTCCCCCCATGTCTCCCTTTCTATATGACAGCATCCCAGAAAAGCCTGCTTTCCGTACCGTGCTTACGACACCCTGTCACCGACTCGGGCTCTGTGGCTCTCCCTCAGGCCAACATGGATCTGTTCACGACCATGCGCACCATGTTCGTGGACCGGCCGCGCCAATACAGCAGTCAAGAGCGGCGCCACCTGCTGCGCCAGCTGCTGATGGCGCAGCAGGTGGGGCTGCCGCTGAGCGCGGCGCGCGGCCTACTGCGCCACCTGCTGGCGGCGGCGCGGCCCGGCCAGGCCGAGCACTGGCTTCCGGCGCTCGACCTGCTGCCCTTCTACGGCTGGCGGCGCTTCCGAGTGCTGCAGGACGAGCTGCTGAAGCCGCTGCGGGAGCTGGCGATGCTGTGCAACCGGCACCTGCGCCTGGCCGTGCTGCACGCGCTCACCGAGTACGTGCTGCGGCTGGCGCGCGACGACCTGCCGCGTGTGCGGCGGCGCGCGTTCCCCTACACCAGCAGCACGGCCCTGGCCGAGGTGAGGCGCCGCCGGCGAGCGGCGCTCTGGGCGCGGTGCGGGAGCCGGCGGCCGTGTAATGGCGATGAGGGCCAGGGGACTATGCTTATGTTTTTCGCTATCGTCCCACCTCGTCTGTGGCAATTTCCTCGTCTTACGCAGGAATGACATATTGTGTCAGATACTTACCCGTGCTGACTTTTCACCACGCGACCACTGTCGCTGTAATACGAGTATCCGTCGCAGTGCTGCGCCAAATGCACAAAACATTTTGTCTCGATGCTCAGGAGTAATCCTGCCGTTCTGCCGCCGGCAGGGCCTCGCCTTTTCCTAACCATGTCCCTGCCGCCCGGTACCTCGATCTGAGCAGGAGTCGTTGCGAGCACTCCCAGCTCGCCACTTGCTCCCACACTACACTCGTGACACTAGCCTTCACACCACACCCCACCGCATCGTACTACACTGCTTTTCACTTTACACCACATTGCGCTATACTTTACACTACACTACGCTATACACCAACACTACACTACATTCCACGCCGAGCAGCGCGCGCGCCTAACCGCAGCGCGCCGGCGGTTTCAGGTGGCCGAGTCGTCCGACCCGGCGGCGGACGTGGCGCGCGTGGCGGAGCATGTTGCGCTGCTGTGCCAGCAACTGACGGCCGACGCGGCGCCCACCAACCTGCTGCGCGCCACACTCGACTTCTACATAGAGGTCAGGCGAGATGGCGACGCGCGGACAAGCACGGCCGGAGCGCGGGCGGAGGGCGGTGTACTGTCGCTGCGGGGGTGGGCTGGGCGACGCGGGGTGTCCTTTCGACGCATCAGGGACGACGGGGACGTCGTCGTGAGGTGGAACTTGTCGGACCATACTTAGAACACCTGATGGTACTTCGAGTCTCGTGTTGCCATGGCTACCGATGTTTAAGCGAACCGTGTACGAGATGACAACAACGAGGCAGGCCACACTTAGCGACCGCTGGTTTAAATAAAATAGATTATGTTGATTTGACTTGATCAGTACCCAGTACATCTGGTGCGTTGGTACCCGCCGCTGAACTTTATGCAGATTATAGCGCCTTGACCCCGACGTTTGGAACAGCTGACGACGCGAGCGTGTTATATGCAGATTGCGCTGCACAAACCCCGACGCTGGGATCAGGGGACAACGCGAGCGTGTGTGGAGCCGGACCACCGATGAGGTTTCCCGCCCACCCGCCAGGTGTCACCGGTACTGCTGGAGAACGGCGTGCCCCTCGTGCCGTACATCCGCAGCGACGTGCTGTACCGGATCGTGCTGGGCTCGGACGTGCTGGCGCTGCACAAGCTGCTGCTCGTGTTCTCCCGGTAAGTGACGGGCCGCGCCGGGTGGCGCTGTCGACTCGGCTGTGCGCATCGGTGCTCGCCGTTGCGCCCCAGCGCTCCGGCCGGGCGCGGTGGGCTGCGTCCGGCGGGCCAGCGGCCAGCGTACGCCGGCCATTGTCGTCCCTTTAGACCGCGGGACGGCGCGCTCGTCGCCAGAGATCGTCCTGACAGAGGGAGGAGGTAATGTGTTGTGCGGCGGTCGTCATTGGCCAGCGGACGTCTGCCTTCGTGGCGTGCTGCGTCGTCTGGCACTGGGCTGGGTAGCGCATTGCTCCGTTTCGTCCTCTAGTCGACGTCAAGGCTCTAGACAGTGCTGCTGTGTTATCAGTGGGGCCCAACGCCGCGGCTGCCTCCACCGTCTCACCGTCAGGTGCCGGGGCCTGTCGCAGCCACCACAGCCATCCTCACCCTCCGCCGTGCCGCCGCCAGGTACGGCCGGCTGTCGCAGCAGCTGCGGCGCATCCGAGACACGCGGACGGTGACGCGCATGGCCGAGTTCTCGTCGCGCTCGCTGCGCGCGGCCACCGCCTCGGTCAACGACGTGGCGTGGCTGCTGTACGGCCGCAGCAAGGGCCGCCTCTGCCAGCACCAGCCGGCGGCGGTGCGTGCGGCCGTTCGCGGGCTGGCTGAGGACGCCTTCCTGCTCAACCACCCGGCCTGCCTCAGCTACCAGCTGCTGCATGGCCAGCGGGTGGACCGAGAGGTGAGGCGGGGTCCGCAGGGCGGGAGGGGGAGCCTAGATCAGGCGCCTCAGACTGATGCTCGGTAGCACAAACGGCGCCGAACGGGACATTCTGGGCGGGAAACTGCACCATGTGGGCAATGCGCTCATTTATTTTCTCTGCCACTATTTTTCCATTCATGTGATTATGTGAGTGTTCATTTCTGTGGTGGTATGTTGCAGCAGTTATGATGATTGGGATTCGTGTTCTTTGACCTGCAGCAGTACCCGAAATAAACTACTGACGAATGAAAAAGCCGAATATTGATGGTGCACAGCTTACAAGGAATCGTTCGACGATTTGCACTCGCACGAAGCCATCATTCTCATGTTACGGTTCCGTCAAGTCACCGTACTGAACGCAGCCCTATCTCGTTGCAGGACACGGGCAATGTGGATTCGTTCGTGGAGACGCTCACTGACAGCGGGCTGGTCGGCTTCGGTCTGTTCAGTGACGAGTACCACTAGGTGGCCGATATTGTGGCTGCGATCAGCGAAGATGGCGGAGATCTTGGATGGTGTCATGCATTAGTGTACAACCTGGTGAAAACCCGGCGGTGCTTTCAACAGCGCAAGCCCCCGTTCAAATGTGTGTTTCGTATTCTTCTTGACGCAGATTAACGCACTAGTTTTAGCCGTATTATCTTCACTCGCAGCGTGTCAGCAAGCCTGTTCGCCGTGCAAGGTGCTCCGCGGCACTGCTGGGTTTGGTATTGGTGTGCTCGCTCGGCGTACGTGGGAGAACATACCGGCTGTGTCCGGCCCCATCCCCCGACCGCCGGCGGCGTCACCGTTCTCACTTGACTTGCACTCTCCCGGTGCTCTGTAAATAGGTGGCGAATGAGTGGCGAAACGTCCAGTGCCGTGACTACGCTAGTGCGTCGATTGCGCGAGCGTAACTGACGCTCGTTTGCTGTCTACGTCGTAGGATGCAGCTTTCGTGCAGATGCGATGTTTTATGAAAATGTCATCATCTGATTAGGAAGTGTGTGTGATGAAGCAGACTTTCCGCTCTGATGCATCAGCTGCGATGAATGTTGGACATACTGAGATCACCCAGTAACACACAGCCTGCTAGATTTCAGTGCGTAGTTTCGCAATGGAAATGGGAGGGAGCTGAAGAACTCATTGGCGGTGGTGAATGTGCTGTTCCACTCATAACTCTGTGCTGCTCTACAAACCAGCGCTTGACGTGCATTTTTAGCCAAATACAGGCTGTTTTAGGTCAGAGAAGATGCTACTAACCATTGGCAGAAATGTTGCCAGACTTGACATTTGAAATACACCGTGATTAGCATTCTTTTTCAACCTTCCATGGAAACAATCACTTGCTGTAGCTCGATGTACTTTGCACGACACACATAGCTGCACCAACGCACCATCTACGCTACCTAGCACGAATTTGTCTGCATAAGCAACGAACTTACACCCGTCCTTACCAGATCGACTATCTAGGGCGAGCTAAGGGCGGTGGTATCCAAGGTATTAATACATTGAGACCCGCAAAAAACGCAAGGGCGTTACTGCTTTTGACTCCGGGGAAGCCCAGGAGACACTTAGGAGAGGAAAGGGACGGCTGCTAGCTGTGCGGAGGGGAAAGGCTACGCATTCGGGACGCCAAACGCTTGCAAGTATGGGATCGTCGCTGACGCTAGTGGCGCCGGCATGAAAGTTCCACAAGAACATTCTTATTGTCATCGATGATGCCCCTTCCTGCATAGCGTGCGTGAGCGCGAATAGCGTAGCGTTTTTCCTACGCATACATAGGACGAAAGTAACGTCACAACATGCAACTTTTCAATCTGTGTAAATGCAGGACGATGTAAATATTGATAGTTCTAAGGGATTGCAGAATATTGCCAATTTTGCGCGCTGCTTCGACACGAAGTACCGGAACATCAGGCAATGTTGTGCAAGTTCGAAGCTTTTAACCTGATGGTTGATCACTCATGACGTCTTGCTCGAGGTCATATTAGTACCAATACATACATCTGCTCAAAAGTGACAACCAACGCGCATTGCATCACTGAAGAGCATTGCTTTTGTAAACGTCAGACCATCTAAGGTCGAGCTCTGTCAAACTTTGACTTTTGTAACCAGAGTTCACCTTGAGGTCATGTAATTTAAAACTTAATGCCACATACTGTACGATAAGAAGCGTTTCCCTGTTTTTCGCATTGGTGGGCTTGTTTCCTTGATGTTGCAGGACAGGCCAAATCAAACAGTAGCCTTTACCACTTTGAACCGACATCACATATCATTGATCACATCTGTCGATGCCCACTGTTGTCCATCTGATAGAAATGGTCATAACCACCCATTTGATGATCCATTTCCGGGAGCTATACAACGCTGCGTTTCACATTATCGTAACATGCTTAATTTTTTATGTAACAGAAAGGGGTATAAAGTGGTAACTCAACCCCTATCACTCAGTCGACTTGCCAAAGGCCACATTCACCGGGTCAGTCACACCTTTCCGACGAAGGTTGACCGGAGCTTCCTGACGCTGTCTTCCTTGTGGCTCCAACTCGTTTAGTTTTCAAGATCGAAAGTGATATTAAATCCTTTGGGGTCCTCCCGCCTCTTGAGACAACGTTGCCGGAAGTTAAGTCAAAACCTCGCAGGGATGTTGCGGTCCAAGGAACGAACAATCCCAAATGTGATATGTGCATCAAAAGAGTATGCCACAACTTTTGAACCTATCAACTGAAAATGCTAAGTTAGTTAACAATCTGACGGAGTCAGAGGGACGTGATTGGCTGACTGGTGCGTGCTCCCCAAGCAAATATTTGCTGACTGCAAGGGTTCTTCTGCTAAGGTCCGCATAACCATATGCATTAACTTCCTTCATATACCAATGATGAATGATCTTCTGTTTGACGCTTATGTCGGAATATAGGCTTTGCTTTCGTCTAGCAATGTGGGAGACTAAATGCGACTGTACTTTAGACATACACTGACCTCTCCAACCAACAAACCAACCTTGCCTTCCAAGGCCATGTCAGTTGTGAATGCTTCTCGGAGTGTGTTGGGTTGGGGCGCGTGTTGACGGCGGCGTGAGATTAAGGTGGTTGTGAGTTTTGTGCGAGTGTTATTGCTTTTGATTGTGATTGCAATGAAGAAAACTGAGGAAATGAACAATTAGGGATCTTACAACACGGCATATTTAAGTTGATAGGCTGGTGTGAAGGTAGGTATCCTGACGTCAGTGGCTTCCTGCCCAATTGAGAATGATACGCCACGTGTGTAAATGTGATGATCTTAACATATTTAAGTCAGGATTATTCATCCGAATTTCATACAGCAGAGAAATCTGGGTTTGAGGAGGAACTTCAACGATCACCTTAATTTTTGCGCACAGGTGGTGGATCAAGCTTAGTCCTTACATTTGTTATCTTGGATTTGTACATAAATCCAGCGTTGGGGTGATACGTGCATGGAAACACTTGTTGGTACATATCAACAACCTTTTCCCAATAAAACTGATGTGCTGATAAGCTTTTCCCAATAAACCTGATGTGCTGATGGCTGATTGCAGCCTTTTGTCAACTTTTGTTTTTTCTTAGATAAGATTTCATGTCCACCTACCTGAACACCTATGTTAGAAAGGAGTCAGCAACATTGATGTGCACTTGCATTCATTTTTGCTCACATAGCTTGAAATGAATGTGAAGCATGTTTTGAAGGTTTGTGGGAACACCTTACATCAATGAATGGCTTTTAAGCAGGAATCTAGGCAGGGTTTTTTATAGATTGACCTGTGTTGTTTGATTTGAATATACTTCTGTAAGGCAGTGCATGCCATTTATTAAAGATAATAATATCTATCTAATATATGCAGTATGCATATACTAACCCTACCAACAACCATCTGCAGAACTTTTTGATTTGAGAGGCCTGCCTAGCCCCCCTCTCCAACATTGGGTTACCTTCCTCAATCACAGCTTAACCCCTCTGTTATGATACAAATGGGAGGGAGAGACAGATAATATTTCTGTAGCTCAGCGGCATTCCAAATTGTAGTTTCAGCATTTGTCCCCCTAATACCTTTGAAAAGCTTACATCCCTACCAGCAACATCAGCATGATTTTCAAAAATGCCTTGAAAATTTACTGACACAGTAAAACCACCAGAGTTCATGATATAGCAGGTGGTCCAAAATAATATTGTATGACATGGTTTGAGATTTCTACCATGAACTTCCATAATGATATTGATAAGTTATGTGACAAATTGATCTGTCACAAGTGGTAGGCAGTATGACTGTCACAAGTTTTTTACTACCTTATTAAGATCTGGCATTTGAATGGCAGATAACCATCATCATTTGCAAATATTATTCAGGTGTGTGATTAGGGATGTTTGTGTGCATGCTATTGTAGGACTGCTACCATTCTTTTTTATTTCATAGTGCAGTAAAGCTGGTCTCTATATTCATGAAAAGTGCATTAAAATGCCAGCTTTTGGGAACCATTGAACACTGGTACTTTATTGACATCATGCCTCTGCAAGTGAATAAGATCGCCATATAATGATGACATGCAATGCATGCCCAAGTCAGTCAATGTCAATAAGACCAGAATGTTATTTACATCAGGATGAATATATCAATGCATCAATAGTCTATCCTTGCTCATATTAATGCCAAACAGCATGCATGTAAGACCAGTGGTCTTTGCCAGATTGGCTGAAATCTGAATTGCAATTCTTTCTGTCAGAGAAGTTATATCATGAGTAAAAAGCATGTCCATTGCTCCTTAATAACAATAATTTGAATGTGTGAAGTCTGCATGAACAGTCTTCATGGTCAGCCTCTGCAAGATCATATTCTGACCAAGCCCAGTCCTTGCTACCACATCTGACAATGCCCTGTTGCATGGTCTGCTCTTCTCATGCTCGTCCTTGTCTCCACAGCATCTGGAGACAGTGGAGGCAGCATCAGTGGTGCGCACGACTGTATCGACGGCGCGCCCGGCAGGCCGCCCTCCACTGCTCCGCCATGTCCCAGATGGACCTTTTCCTGCCGCTGTTGGCCACCACTGACACCAGGAAGAAGCTCTCTGTCAGCAATGATATTGTCAACTACTTGGAGTTGTCCAACGACATTGATTGTGAAGACATTGGTGCTTTCATTGATGGCGTTATCCCGTGGACGAATCAGAGCAACTTCAGGGTGAGTATGCTGAATCTTCAGCCATGTGCATATGCAGGCATTGTTTATGCATGTCTAAGGTATCCACATGAACTAAATCGATGCCACTACAGCTCCTGCATCCCATGTCACATAGGATTTTCCGGTTTAGTTTTGCCTGAATGGTTGGTTGATCGACCGAGGTTGACCGATCCAGGAGGTTTCTTCGCCTAGGTTGTCGGTGGCGCCGCGCCATGACCTTGTCTGTAACGCGGTCGGCTCTGGTGGACCTCTGGGAACTCGCCGGGATTAGCTGTCCGCTGCCGGCTCTTTTCTGAGAAAGCCTCAGCCCCGGGATTTTCGCTGCGTGAAAACTGGCCGCGTCAAAAACAAAAAGACCATTCATACTGCGTGGGCAGAGGCGCGTCAGTCGCCACCGCACTGGAGACGGCTGTCTGTGCCTGACCCAGTCTGCGGTCACCGCCCGCCCCGCGCTGGCCTCGGCGGCCCGGTGCCGGCGCCGCCAAGGCTGGTGGTGGCTCGCGTGCCGGCGGTGGGCCGAGCCCCCGGTGCCCCGCCCCCTTGCCCCGCCGCAGCCCGGCTGGCCCGCCCTCCTGTCGTCACCGCCGGCGCGCGCCGTGTGCGGAGCGGGCCTCGGCGCGGCCGAGGGACTCAGGTGGCAGCTGCTTTTGGGGAGGCTCGTTCTTGGAAGGGAATACTTCGGGAGACTAGTTGCTGTCTCGAAGGTCATCGATATCATACATGCTTGTTGCTCGCAGCGTGCAGCCATCAGATAGAAGTTTGGGCTTGGCCGTCCGGTCATGGCAAGCACGCGATAATGGTGGGCTATATCTTGTGATTGAAACACGTGACCACCTCAACGGAAGATCATGGATCGTATGCTAAAACAAACATGTGAACAAAACCGTTCGATACAGAGTCATTACCAAACCCCGCTTTCCCTAAAAAAGAACTGAATCGGGTTTTAGTGCGTGGTGCACGGGTGCACCACGCTTCAGCCCTGGTGCAGATCTCACCCGCTGCAGGGTGGGGTGGGCTGGTGCTCGTGCGTGCAGTTTCAGACCGTCTGACCATGTGCCGACCGATCCGGATAGCCGGGCTTGCAGCCGGCTAGCGCTGACACGGTGTGCTGCAGCGCGCGGCCAGCCACATCCACGCCGCGGTGGCTCCCTTCCCCTCCGAGAGAAGGCGTTGGATTGACCTGGTTTGTGTCGATCGGGGGTATTGCTGCATACATGTGCATTTTGCAAGGAGAGCAATTTTTGGATATCCATGAGGTTTCCGCCAGGCGCAAACTCGCGCACTTCGTGCTCAAGGGACATGCCGAACTGTTCGATTCTTGCTCATAGCAACAAATACCGACTACACTGAACATGTGTCGTCATGTTAAGATAGCGTTCACAGGGATCAGCTGTAATATACATCAAGCACAAGTGTGCTGGATTACTCGAGATGTCCAAGAAAGGGTTGAGGAAGGGAGGAGGGGGGGGGGGGGGGGGGGGGGGAGCTACACGGAGGGTAGGCGAGTGGCAGCGCTCTACCGCGCCCGGCGGTGGGGCGGAAGACAAGGGCTTTGCCGTAAAACACTGTCCACTGTGCGAGTGCCTACAGACACAGCCTCGTCAAGCAGCCAAACGGTGCGGAGTGTGTCAGATGCCCCCGGGCCAGTGGAGAGAGGGCTATACTCTCACGGCTGAAAGGCGGGCGTACGGATTAGAGGGACTTGGGAGAAGCGGAGCTGGGGACGCGCTGGAGGTGGAGCTGGGGACGTGCTTGAGGTGGAGCTGTGACTTGTTGGGGCAGAGCTGGGATTACGCTAGAGGTGGAATTGGGTGCGTGGTGAAGGCGGTCACTGACGTGCTGGAGTGGGGGCTGGGGACATGCTGGAGTCAGGACTGCCTTTATTGGATGATTCAGATCAACCTGGTGCGTAGTCAACAAATACGGGTCATTGATCGCAGCTGTTCGCACCGTTACTCTGCTGCCGGGCATCGAACGCACAGCACAGTCGAAATCCCTGGTCTGCCCTCGTCTGTGCTTTTAATTCCCTGCCCTTCCCGGTGTCTTTCCGGGGTTCACTTGAACGCGGTTGGGACGTATTGACGTACGGAACGTTTTTCTAAACATGGCCGTGTTACATTTGTTCGGCATGAGACTGCTACAGGTCCAACACCTGTCGGTTGCCATGGCAGTTCATGCATGCTTACCCAGCCGATGCACACATTTGTACAGTGTCTAGCGGAAAGAACCGCGACTTGTTATTTGGACCATCGTGTAGTCGGAACAAGCATTTATGTATGTTATGGTATATGTGCATTTTGATATAGTTATAGTATTACAGTACAATCTTTTTGTATTCATATCGTGATTATTGATTGCACCGAAGTTTATCATAATCATGGTTAACAGAGCCTCTCCCGCAACATCCAGACCGCTCTTTGCATATGACCGCATGTTTTATGGTTGGGTTTGGCCCAGGCCGTTGGACAGCATTGCATGCATCATTAAATCCCGATATGGCGTCGTGCATGCCTGTCGTCCCGTTCTGCTGTGCCGGCCGCTTAAGGCAAGAGTACGGCCAGCACAGCTCATGACATTTCCCAGGTGAATATCCCGTACGACTGCAGCCGCCATACGCATTGGCCTGTGCTCGGATGATTGACCTCTGACGTGTAGCGTCGGTACTGAATTCACTGATCCCACTGGGTGGACCCAGTGTCTGCATACAAAACCGGGTGCAACGATACTGTCGTTCATTTTCCAAGCCTGCAACAGTGCCTACGTTTCAAAGACGCTGGCTGACGGCGACGATGACGTGTCGCAAGGCTCCAGCATACGCTGGTGACGGCTGAGTACTTTTCAAGGCTCTCGAAATCTTATCAGGAGCCACAGTTGTCGGCGGCGCTTTCGCGGGCCTAAATAATTCAGATGGGATAATGCCCAACGCCCACGCAGGGTCGGTTCTCGTCTGATCCTGTGGCCCATGGACGTTGTCACGACGACTGTACCGGCGAACCAGCGCTCCATAACAGGGTTGCTCTGTGATGTGCTCCGCGTGCATAAAAAGCCTATTCGTCGGTACGGTTGCCGCCGCACCCTCAGCGTTGCCCCGCACTGCCAAGCCGGAGGCCCACTTCGCACCCCACACCCGCCGGTCCCGTCGGCGGCCAGCTTCCGGACCCTGTGCAGGGGCCGTGACGGTCGGCGGGGATGCGAGCGCGCCGCACCGGCTGGCCCCGGCTCCCAGCGGTGACGTCATTGCCAGGCAGCGCCTTCTCCTCCCCGATGTTCGCTGTCGTGGGCCACGTCCAGTCGAGAGCCAATGCTGACAGGCATGGGAGGGGACGTGACTTGACCATGCCCGCAGCCCTCGCCGGCGCCGCCTCCGCGGTCGTCCCAGTCACCGGGGTGCAACTGCGGGTGCCAGCGCTGTCGGCTGCGTCAGACGGGTGCCGCGGGCCGGTTACGGTCGTCCGCTGTCGGCGGCGCTCTCCGCGCGTCCGCCCGGAGCCGGCGCCGCCACGCCACGCCCACAGGCCGCCGAGCGGCACGTGACGTCACGCGGGCGCGACCCGGCGGCTGATGAGGTCATCACGCCTCGAATGGACATGCAGAGAGCGGCGCGGCGCCGGCCGAACCCGTTGTCGGGGGAGGGAGCGGTCTGTTTCCCCGATCCACCCGGGTCGGCTGGCCGAGCGCTCGAGCGTCTTGGACGGCGATGTGAACTTGCGTGGTGCGGTGGCACTGTGTGCTGGACGGTTGGGTGGCCTCGCGTTTTTCTCCTCCTAAAACTGGGCAGTGGGACGTCTTTATCGTGTAGCGGTTTTGTCTCTGCCGCAGAAGGCGACCAAACATGGGTGGAGCGCGGAGCCCGATCGTCTAATCGGAGTCGGTTGCTCCCTGTTTGGTGCTGTCCGTGGCCGGCAGGCCAGCCGCGGGCGCCGGCCGCCCGACGCGTGGCGCCGAGCGCCGTCGCCCGGCGTTGTTTGGCGGCGGCGGCGGCGGCGGCCTCTCCGGCCCACATCTCTGCCGTCAATTGGAGCCTGTCCGCCCACGGCGCGGGCGGATGACGGGCGTGGGTGGCCGCCGATGTCGGGCGCACGGCGCCCTGGATCGCCGACATCGCCCGGCGCAGACGGGTCCGCGGACGTCCGTCGGCACGACTAGGGTGGATGGGGCGGCGCTGAAGGGACCACGACGTGGCTTCGCACCGGCTGTTGCTTGTGTAAGTCGTTTGCCATCGTAGCTTGGGACGCTAGCCATACTTTTAAGGTAGACCGTTCCGTGTGCCATAGGGCCATGTAGTTTCAGCGCTCGAAAGCTGAGATAATCGATCAGTCAAGCCTGTCAGTGCGTGTGCATGCGTTGGTCGGTGCACCGGACTCGGATCAAACCCGGGCCTCAAGCTCGGGTTGTGCTCCGTGACCTCTGCTGGCTCGGCTGCGCTCCTGCGGGGCCCAGATCGGGCGGTGAACACGGCCGCCCTTGTCTGGGCGCGTGCGTTGGTCGGTACCCAGCAGGCAGACATCCGGGCGGACGCGCGTCTGGCCGCCGCCACCACCGCCGCCACCACCCGGGTCGGTCCGCTTTCTCCCGGCGCGGCCTGGCCTGGCGCGCCGAAACGCAGCGGCGTCGGCGCTGGCGCTGTTTCCGATCGGTTGGGGCGGTAGATAGGGGAGCGGGTGTGATAAGGAGTCGGGCGTGTGTGTATGTGGGGGGGGGGGGGGGGGGGGGGTGAGACTGTACTGAGCCTCGCTGCGTGGCTGTACAGAGCCGCGGCTCGCCGGCCGCTCTCCACCGTACGCCTGGTGCGCTGGCTGTACTGCGGTTAGCCCCAAACCGGTCCAGCAACTCGAGGATTTTCGTCTAATCGTATGACAGCGCACTGGTTCTCCTGCTGCCTTTCAACGTAGGCCAACCTATCTAAAACGTGTGCCTAAACTCGCCTTAAATCCATGGAACTGGGAGGTATAAAGACGAGATGAAAGGTACCTTTCCGTCGTCTTCAGACAGCTACCTGCCGGCGATGGATAAAATACATTGGTTGGCTGCTACCAGTGCCACCTGCTTACGACAGTCTTTGTAGCTCGTTTGCATTAGAACGATGCTTAGCATTCCAGATCCATCTGTT
>NW_023597040.1:227575-243651 GCF_011947565.3 Pollicipes pollicipes
CCTCCGCGTCGGCGCGTCCGTGGATCAGAACGCCACATGGGAACGCGCAGCCATGTGTCTGTAGCTCGGCGACTTGCACCGCGCGGCCGGAGGCGGCTGCTGCGCGGCCACTGCCCTGTACGCCCAGCCCCGCTGCGTTCCTCCTCCGCGGCGTGCGGCGGCCGAGCTGGCGGCCACCCGCTGATTGGTGCGAGATGCGACGCGCCGGTTACGCAACGCTCTGCCCGCAGCGCGCCGGCATGATGCGCTGTGAAGAACGGGTTGGTCGGGTTTGATCGGTGTGATGCGCCGGCTGCAGCGTACGCCGGCACTGCAGTGTCCGGTCACACGGGACGTGTCGGCACAGTGGCTTTGTTGCTGTGCTTTAGGGACAATACAGCACGATAGAACGGGTGCAGCGGACGCCGGATCTGGCTCCGCAACTAGATCCGGCTGATTAAATAAACCGGATCATTCATTCAACCAACCAACCAACCAACCAACCAACCAACCAACCAACCAACCAACCAACCAACCAACCAACCAACCAACCAACCAACCAACCAACATCTTTCTTGTAACCTCCACAATGTGGCTGTTCCACCCATGCGGCAAGTTTTACTGGCGTTCTCACACACATGCACCTACGCAAATACACACACACACGCGCGGATTTTGCCAATACAACACATGATGGACTGTCACACGTCAGTATGTTGAGCGATGGCCGAGCCCGCCGAGTAGAGGCCCTCGGGCCCGCCGACCGCCGTGCCGCTGCAGGAAACCTGTTCCATGTGAACGCAGTCCAGAAGGCAGAGCTGCGGCGGGCTATCGCCGTGCGCACCTTCGACAGCTGTAAAAGGCTATCGGCGGTTCCACGCGAGACGCGGGTTGACACGTCATCGCCGCACAGCACACGCGATTTCAGAGATTCGGTGAGCGAGACCTGGGTGGGATTGTATGCGTTGTCGCTAGGTCACATTTAACTAAAGGTGCGTCACATTTTTGTCATTTTAACTTGGCTGAGATCGGAGACACATTATTAAAGCAGCGAGTACCTATGACGGCACGCGAACCTTGAACCTTGAATGTGAGGCCACTCATCGCTGCTGCGACTTCCCCACACAGTCAAGCAGTACTGCAAGTGGGAAGGACTACAGCTTCAGTTGGCCTTTTTTAACGTTCGCCATCAGCGTCGGCGAAAATTTTGAGATGTTGCAGATGCGTGCGTAACAGCGTCTCAGCTCTTCTTACACATGTGACCCCCGAATGCGACCCCGAGACCCCCTGCGGCAATATCAAGGATTTTGACCTTATGGGAGACATAAAGAACGAAATATCAGAATGGAACCCGTACCAACCGAGCGTCGCTGACGTGAGTGTACCAGGAAAAACCAGCTGTCGGATTCATCTGCAAACTATTTTGCGCGAACCGAAACTCAGCTACCGCCAAAGTTTCCTTGGTGCGATTTTTAAGGCGAATTGAAATGTTTGGGTAACACGTATAAATGAACTGCGCACCGATCGCATCGATGACGAGCTTGGAGTCAGTGATGTAAGGTTGAGAGTCATGTCATAGTAATACTAAAATCGGCCCTTATATCGAGCCCTGGATCACACCGTGAATTAGCGTCAACACGTCATTTCCACCACGCGCACACTGCCTGCGATCGCAAGGCCAGTCTGAACGCATCGGAGTCAGTGCCATACCCCCCGAGTTTCTTCTGGAGCTAGCCATGCTTGACACTGTCGAGGGCTTTAGGTGTGTCCAGCGCCGTTAGTGAAGGGATTTTTCCGTCGTCGATGATTTCCGAAAAATGAATCACCGCGTCGAGCATGGCCGTCTGCGTGGGGAGCCCGGGCCGGAAGACATGTTGATCACACGGCATGACCACACATCACGTCACGCGGGGTTGGTGAGAGCCATGAGGCCGGGTTGGTGAGAGCTATGAGGCCGGGCTAGTGAGAAGCGTGAGACCGGGTGGTGAGAGACATGAGGCCGGGCTGTTGGGCCGGCCTCAGTGTCGGGCAGTGTCACCAGCACGGCTGTTCTCGGTCGAACACGGCTGGCCGGGCACTCGGCGGACGGCGGCGAGGGCCCGTGCTGTGACGGCGCGCCCTCACCGCGACGCCGCCCGATCCGTCTCGGCGGTGACGGCCGCACCCCGGCCCGCCGTCAACGGGCGTGCGGCGTCCGCTCACGCCGCGGCACGGGTCACCGCGCCGTCCGCTCGGCCCACGCTCTTCGCCGTTAGTGCGAGCCGACGGATGCATGTCGAGGAGTGAGAGCGCAGCTCGCTCGATGTTGAAGCCGTGCGGATGCTTGAAGGGGATTCCGCTTTTAACACCGTATCAGCGGCAACGCCAAGTGCGCCCATTCCGTCTTCCGCGGGAGGTCTCAATGGTAGTGGTGGTGGTGGCAGAGGAAGAGGATGGTGATTGGTCAGTGCTAGTGTCAGTAGGGCTGAAGTGTTGCGCTGACTGAAGTAAGGTTTGACGCAAGGCGTTCGCTAAATTAACATCTGTTCTTGACGACAACCGAGTGAACATGACAACAGTCTATTACCCATCCGGCAGGTGTCGCAGAATGGCCTGGAGATCCTGGGCCTGCTGGTGGACCGGATGAAGACCGACTTCAGGCCATATGTCAACGCCGTGCTTCCGCACGCTGTCGACAGACTCGGTGAGTGGACGTGCCACCGCGGCAGCCGACTGGCGCGCATGCGCGGCAGACAGACACACGTGAGGCCGCGCGGCGTTTTTGAGGCGAGGAGTGGTCGGTCGACGAGGGCGATTGATTGATGCTGGCGCTGGTGGGAATGGAATTTTGCGCCGAACGGGTCGTTTGTGTCGTCGTTTGGAAGCTTGCTGTAATCAAGCCTCATAGCGAGGCTGGGTTCAGGGCCAGGTGGGTATTTATAGATTACTTACTGTTGCGGAATGCAGTCGTCAAAGGCGTGATGGTATGCAGATGCTATGCACGTGGTAGCGTTAAGGCCCAAAAATCGATGACATCGGAGTGTGCCGCAGTACGTTGTCCAGAGCATCTTATTTGGCTTCATATTGGGCTTCTTTGCCGTCGGGGGTCCCTACCCCAGCGACGTGTTCGAGACCACGAAAAAATGATAAGGGGCAAGACCGTGGAAATATTGTAGCGTAGCTGTTGACACGTGGGCACATTTGCACCCGTTTGGTCCGCACAAAATGGACCTCAGGCTACGCCAAGCGATTTATTGTCAGACCATGACCTTGTGCCCATGTAGTACGAATAGCGTCCTGGTAACGTCATCTCGAGGCGCGCAGGCCTGTTTGCGACAAGTGCCGTGCATTTTTGTGTGTTTGTTTACGTGAATCTGTGCCCTCATGAGTGCGAATTCAGTTTATGAATAGTAGTCTACAAACTCGAGATCGGTGACATTTGATGATCTTGTTTGACATCAGGTGAGTTCTAGACCGCTGTTTTGTTCTTAATTGAATTCAGCACACCAATTTGTGCATTTGTGGTCAGAAATAAGCTTGTCCTTTTCACGAAAACATATCACCTTTTATTTTGTGCCTCCAAGCACTCAGACCATGTTAAGCGAAAGGGTCACCGGATGGTGTCAAGGGGTCGCACCGAATTTTGACTCCTGAGATACCTGGCTACCCTTTGTTTATTGTTCAACAATCTGTGTTCAGTTAAGGACTAATTGACGTAGCGTGCCTGTTGTCCTCTTGCCGATGGCGTGCGTGAAGATAACTCCCGCCCAGAGAGCGTTTATATATTTAATCTCAGTCCCGTATTTTCCCGGATTGCCGCATTCCGGATTATCCCGGAATCCCGGCTTAATCTCTACAAAATCTGGGATTGCCCTTGACAGGTAAAGCTTGCAGCCGGTGGCAGCCGCTGTAACGAAGGTCAGATGACGTCAGAGGGCAGGACGGACCGCGCCGAGCATTACGGCACGTTAAGCTTTGGCCTCCAAATTATGCCCTTGACGTGGAATTGCGCGATCAGATGGTAGGGGTCAGGGCCCACACAAAAAGCACTGCTTAGCATGGTTGGCGTTTAGTTTGTAGTCTACCTACAACGCCATCAGGCGGCGTCGCTCTCCTGCTCCATGGATACCGTGATGACGTACTGTCGAACGGGCTTTAGTGTCACCCCGACCGTCAGTCGCCGGATCTAACGGACGCGACTCGCGCGCCGCTCCGCTAACGTCACAACCGTGACGCTCCGCCGCGGCGCGCTGAGGTGTGGGCTGAGAGGAGACGGCGGCCTGGTCTAGTCACGTGCTAAGAGGAGACGGCGGCCTGATCTCTAGTCACGTGCTGAGAGGAGACGGCGGGCTAATCTCTCGTCACGTGCTATGAAGAGACGGGCTGTCTGATCTCTGGTCACGTGCGGAGAGGAGACAGGCGACCTAATCTCTGGTCACGTACTGAGAGAAGACGGTGACCTGATCTCTGGTCACGTGCTAAGAAGAGACGGTCTGATCTCTGGTCACGTGCGGAGAGGAGACAGGCGGCCTAATCTCTGGTCACGTACTGAGAGAAGACGGTGACCTGATCTCTGGTCACGTGCTGAGAGGAGACGGGCTGTCTGATCTCTGGTCACGTGCTGAGAGGAGGCGGGATGCCTGATCTCTGGTCACGTGCTGAGAGGAGACGGCGGCGTAATCTCTGGTTACGTACTGAGAAGAGACGGGCCGTCTGATCTCTGGTCACGTGCTCAGAGGAGACGGCGGCCTGATCTCTGGTCACGTGCTGAGAAGAGACAGGCTGTCTGATCTCTGGTCACGTGCTGAGAGGAGACGGGATGCCTGATCTCTGGTCACGTGCTGAGAGGAGACGGCGGCGTAATCTCTCATTACGTACTGAGAAGAGACGGGCCGTCTGATCTCTGGTCACGTGCTCAGAGGAGACGGCGGCGTAATCTTTCGTCACGTGCTGAGAGGAGACGGGCTGCCTGATCTCTGGTCACGTACTGAGAGAAGACGGTGACCTGATCTCTGGTCACGTGCTGAGGGGAGACGGGCGGCCTGATCTCTGGTCACGTCCTGAGAGAAGGTGGCGGCCTGATCTCTGGTCACGTACTGAGAGGAGACGGCGGGCTAATCTCTCGTCACGTGCTAAGAAGAGATGGGCTGCTCTATCTCTGGTCACGTGCTGAGAGGAGACGGCGGCCTAACCTCTTGTCACGCGCTGAGAGGAGACGGGCTGCCTGATCTCTGGTCACGTGCTGAGAAGAGACGGTGTTGTAATCTCTCGTCACGTGCTGAGAGGAGACTGGGTGCCTAATCTCTCGTCACGTGCTGAGAGGAGACAGCGGCCTGATCTCTGGTCACGTGCTGAGAAGAGACGGGCTGTCTGATCTCTGGTCACGTGCTGAGAGGAGGCGGGATGCCTGATCTCTGCTCACGTGCTGAGAGGAGACGGCGGCGTAATCTTTCGTCACGTGCTGAGAGGAGACGGGCTGCGTAATCTCTGGTCACGTGCTGAGAGGAGACGGGCTGCCTGATCTCTGGCCACGTGCTGTCATTCTCGTCGTGTCGTGCCGGAACGTGCTGAGTCTTATATGATCGACAACCGCGGTGTATGTTCAGCTCACATGTCATCGATCACTCTGTCGTCATGTTATCTCCTCGCAGCATCGTGTTTGGAATGTCAGCCGTTTCCCTCCATCTGTGGTATATGTACCGTCACGCCGGCCACGTGATGCTGCGACCATGTAACCGCCCCCCGTCTGCCGTAGTGTTTATCGTCTGTTGGTGTCTGACCGTTTGTCACCCGTGAACGTCTGGCCGGAGACATGTGTGGGATGCCATGCTTATCACCCCCTCAGTCGACCTCAGCCGGTCCGACCCCCGCCCGCAGGCGACGCCCGGGAGTCGGTCCGCGAGAAGGCGCACATCCTGCTGATCAAGCTGATGCTGGCCACCGTCAGCCCGCAGCAGCTGTTCGACAAGCTGTCGCCGGCGCTGGCGCACAAGAGCGCCAAGGTGCGCGAGGAGGTGATGGTGCTGCTGCAGAACGCCCTCGCCGAGTGAGTCAGACTTCACGCTGCGGCCGGGGTGGTGGGGATGGCGGCGGGGGACTGCTGTTTGTCAAGCGCTGGGAGTGGCCAGAGGACGTGCTGGTGACCGGCGCACGCCTCCTGTTACGGCCGCGGGCGGCCTGAAGAAGAATATCTCGAACATGCTCCGACGCCTTCAAGCGCTGAGCAGCGCTTGCTGCAAATCCGGGGGCCCATGCTCGAACCTTGTGGATAGCGTTTAGCCCCGGCAGGCATGACATCAGAACGATGGTTTCCCCATACGCTGAATTGTTCGCTACCAGAACCTGTACCGGCCTTGACCGGCGCCAGAGCCTCTGGCGTCGGGCGGCCCGTGAGGCCACGACCCGAGCGGCGCGGCCGTTACGAGCCTCGTGGCGATCCCGGGTCGGCGCTGGGACGGCGGGTCACCCCGCAGCAGCACCCCCGCCGCGGAGGCGTTGACCCGGCGCGCATTACGCTTCTACGTCAGACGCGTTGCACATGACTCGGGCCGGGCGCGTGGGAGTGAGCCGCGCTGTCGGCCTCGGCCGCGCCGATCCCGGCCCAGCCGCGCGGTCGCGCGACACGGGCTGTCTGGCGTGGTGATGCGGCCCGGCGCGTCACGTGGCTCCGCTGCAGTGACAAGCGGTCAGGCCCCAACCAGCCGTGTAACCGCAGATGTCACTGTCGATATCAGGCGATGCAGTTCATGCAGTTCTGGCTGGTGGTGTTCAGTGGGCGGCGGACTTTCTTAGGAGCGGCTCGCTCCCGCAAGCTCGTTCTTCGTGGAAGTGTTCGAGAATCACGCGACAGCGCTCCGCATGGCACGCGCTCTCCACCGCCTGACACATGGCGACCCGAGCGACCTTAGCGACGCCTGAGCGGACACGGCCGGGCTCGCTGGGCTCGCTGCTCGCAGGGCTCGCTGCTCGCCTCCGCCCGAGCGGCCGTCTGAAGCCAGCCGTGTGCGGTGTGGGAACAGCGGGCCGCCGCTGCGCTCCCGTGCTGCGGTCACCCCATTTGCATGCCGTGACCTCCGGGTCCGGGGGGCGGGGCGGGGCGCGCTCGCGCCAAACTCGGACGTCGGCCGGGGCGGGCGGCCGCGCGGCTCGACGCTGTCGCGTGTTCTGCAGCGTTCGAATCGGCACGGCCCAGCACAGGTGGTCGTTTTACCGTCGGACGCGGCTTATTATGACGGACGGAAGCACTTGGCTCACCTCACGTCGCTCCAGTGATGCGACGATGCCGATGTGTGGTAACGAGTAAGGATGCATCCGAGAGAGTTTAACGTGAACTACATTCATTTGTTCAGTTTCAGCCCGCCACCCGTCCCGACGTGGCCAACCACCGTTTAGATGGGCTGATATCTTTTGCTGTTTTGTAACCACCTAGATCTTACTGACAACAGAAAGTTCACAGCAACTAGTACCCCATGGCTTTTTCTGCAGCGTAGTAATATGACTACCACTCTGCCTTCCCATCCGATTAGCAAGTGAAGTGTAACAATTCCAATTTGCGGAACAGCGGAAGAAGGCAGTTCGGAAACGAGTTCAGATGACCGCGACCAGGCCTCGTAGCGACATGTGGCTGAGTAGTACTCAACGTCAAAGGGTCGGTCGTATTGTCACAAACGTGGAGCGATGCGTGTACACTATCACGCCCCATCGTATTAAAGCCATGGGTCCGCCTGTTTGGGGTGTTTTAATTTTTGTCATACCTTGGCAACCAGCATTGGCAGAGACGTGCAGCTGACAGCATGCTGGAGGCGAACGTACAGTGTGCACATTACCCTGCGACCTCAACGCTCTCCGGCCCACGGATACGCCAGCTATGAACCGGAAAGCTGTCATTGTCACGTTTCCTAAAACCGGCCCCAACTGCAACGGGCTGTGGCCCAAGCCGAAATGCAACGTGCCATGAAGGGTGCATAGGCGCATAGCTCAATGCATTGTAGAACGACATCTAGTCAGAATCTGCCTCACTCACTTAAGTTACCAGAACTTTGCAGGCCTATAGCGTG
The DNA here is from genome assembly GCF_011947565.3 of Pollicipes pollicipes. Classification (NCBI taxonomy): domain Eukaryota; kingdom Metazoa; phylum Arthropoda; class Thecostraca; order Pollicipedomorpha; family Pollicipedidae; genus Pollicipes; species Pollicipes pollicipes. The sequence continues at coordinate 235,591 of NW_023597040.1, forward strand.
GCTATACTCCGGCAATGACTTTTGTAAGTTTGCGTTAAAGTTAAAGTTAAGTTTGCGTTAAGTTTGCATTAAGTTTGCCTTTGCGTCAAAGGTCAGCAAGCCTCCGACTACTAACGGGGAATATTATGGCTTCTGAACTTAAGTAGTTGCTCGGCTTGTGAAGGACATTGAAGCGCCCTGATAGTGTTTTCCTTCGCAAACTGCTGTCTGATCCGGTATTCTCCTCATCACAGAATACCACACGAGTGCCGTGTTGTGAGCTGTGTACTGAGAATTCGCTTATGTAAGGGATTTCATTGAGTGCTATAGCAAGATCAGCGCTAGTTGCATGCGATTTGCTGCCAGGGAAACCGCGGGGCTTTGACCGACATCGCTCAGAAAGTACCAAACGAGAACATGGCGGCGGAAACAAGCACCCACACAGTGGCCAAATGAACTTCCCCTCCGCGGCGAGCAAAGCGTCAAGCGGACAGCCACACAGCCGGCGGGAGATGGGTGCTCGACCTGGGACGTCCTGAGCGGCGTTGCCCACCGGCTTGGTCACTGTGCACGCCGAGCGTGCGTCAGACACCCAGCCCACCCGGCGCCAGCCGGCTCGGGTTCCGGGCCACGCGCCCGGCAAGGCCCCGGCGAAGGGCGCCTCGTCAGGATCGATAGGACCGCCCACCGGCCGGGCGGACCCGCCCCCATTACGACAACAAAGACACGCGGCCGTCGACGGCTCCGGCGCGCCGCAGTTTGGGACGTTTCGGGGAGGAGGCGGAAGCTGCTGCGGCCGCGTGGCGGTGGCGATAACCATACGGTAACCTTTGGAGGTGCTGTGATTGGCTGCGACAAGGTGGGGCACATGGGTTGAGCTTTGTGGTTCTTCAGAGCGCCTTGGCTGCCCAGTATCTTGTCCCGGTCCCAAAACGTTTGCCAAAAATACTGCAACCAGGAAACAATTGTGTTTTTTGGAAACATGTCCTTCCTTGCAGTGCTTTATGTCAGGCTCCACACATGTTGGGCTGCGCATACCCAATTGACATGCTTGTTTTGTCTATTTATAACAAGTTATAATGTAGATCCACTCGTCGGTTTGGATCATTTGCTGTGATGATTCCGGAGTGGGGGTCCTGACCAAAGCTGCCCTGTCGGGTGGGCGCCTCCCCTTCAGCACAACTTGTCCCGGCTATGGGTTTAGTTCGCCCCAGGCAAGCTCGGCGCTCCACGCCCTGGTTAGGAGCGACGGCTCGGTCGGGGATCGGACCCGCGTGATGTACATGGTGCATCGATCCCCTGTCGTGGCCGCCGGCTCTCGGACCGGTGCGGCTTGCTGGCAGCTGCGCCGCTGCAGCTTCGGTGGCAGGCTCGCTGACTGGTGACGGCCAGTTCGAGCCAGAGGGCTGCGGCGAGGCTTCGGTCCATCGTACCCAATTGGGGGCGGAAACTGACGGTTTGTTTAATGCTGTCCGCATGTTTCCGCTCGACGGACTCACACGTCCGACCTATATTGGTAGGGTCAGGGACGGAGCCCGACTGTAGAGCTCTGAATATGCCGGGGCTCTTCATGGGAGCTTGCTTGTCAGCAGACTGATTTGACAATGCCCATGTTCGTATGAATGTCACGCCTCAACACGCGCTCGGGTAGGGGAGTCAAATTGACCCCACCGAATGTTTTTCCAAAATGGTTTTCGAACGGCGCGGCGTAGCCACGTAAAATTTTGCATAGCTATAGACGATTGAATAGCGGATCGTCTTACATAAAGTTTTTAGATGTCCTTGTAAGGTCGCTTACCTATGACAGGTCAAAGCCGGGCCATGGTTTCAGCGGAGGCAGTTTCTAGGGAATCGTCCAATCTGATACAATGACGGAGTGTTTGACGTAGCCATACATCTCTGAGATGCTTTCTTAGGCACAACAATCATTGAATGAGCAAATTACGTTAACCTAAGGTTAGGTATGAAGTTCAGACCAAGGTCACAACCAGCTGATTTATTACTGTAGGGATTGCTGTATGGGGCAGTTTGTGGTACTCATTTCGAATGTATTGACAGCGGGAACCGCATTATAATCGTCCATTGACTTCTTATTGGTCAGAAAAGGTCATTGACCTAAGACGACCCGGGTCGACATTTTGGTTTATGAACATACTGCCTAGCGTAATCTTTGTCGCTTATTCTAAGTTATTTTGCTTAGAAACAGTTTTCAAGGTTTTGGGGGCACTTTGGTGACCAGCCTAGAAATTGACCTTATTTGACCTGAAGATCATGACCTAAGAAGCTTAAACTTTGACCTAGGTGAGTTCATGTACAGGTCAAGACACCCTGCAAATTTGGTGTCTCTAGTTCTCTGAGTTCCCGAGATCTCGGGGTCAAATTGACCCCCCCCCCGAGCGAAGGGTATCTAGCCGGCCACCCGAGCGCGTGTTAATGTGATTATCTGTTGCGGCTCTGTACCCTCCCTCCCCCTGCATGGTTTAAGCGCAATCCTGCTGGCTTCGCTGGTAGCCCACGTGATGACGCTCCGTGACCCTCTGAACCCTTTACCGACAGTCACGGCGCGGGCGCGATCCTGCTGGCGCCGTCGGTAGCCCACGTGATGACCCTCCGTGACCTTCTGACCCCTTTACCGACAGTTACGGCGCGGGCGCGATCCTGCTGGCGCCGTCGGTGGCCCACGCGATGACCCTCCGTGACCCTCTGACCCTTTGACCGACAGTCACGGCGCAGGCGCGATTTTGCTGGCGCCGCTGGTGGCCCCTGTGGTGCGACTCCTCAGCGACCCGGCCGCGCCCGTGCGCGACACCGCCTTCAACACGCTGGTGGAGCTGTACAAGCACGTGGGCGAGCGACTGAGGTTCGACCTGCAGCGCAAACACAGCGTGCCGCCCGCCAGGTAGGAGGCGAGGCGGCGTCGCGGTCGGCCGGTCACGGTCGAGACACCGCGGTATTGGGCGACTGCGCGGCTTGGCGGTTGTGTTTTCGCTGGTATGGCCGTTGCCACTTGGCGCCTGATGCGATGGTTGGCTCGTTCGTTTTGGCGTTGTGTAGTGTGCGCCACGGATTGATGGGGCAATCGTTGTTTTGTATTTTGTGTGCAGTTGGTGCTTGTGTTTCATCACAGAGCTTAACATACCAGGGCTTCACACACTCTTCGCTGTTTTCGCGGTCGGGAGTGCGGTCGATCTTGGTAGCTGTGCTCAGCCCAAGCCAGTGTGGGATTTACGTCTCAGGCATGTACGTCGGGGCCCCAACCAAGCTGTGACGCGTACGGCTTTCTCAAGACTCGTTCCCGCTCACCGACTTCTGCTCTGCTTTTCCCTTCTTCCATGACGCATTGCATTGCCGACTCTCCGCCCTCGCCGAGGTGCGCCCGGGGACCGGAGACCGCGGACCGCCCTCGCCTGAGGACCGCAACGCGTCCGTGCCCGGGCCGGCCGGCGGGTCGCGTCGCGCCCTCTCGGGCCGGCCGGCAGGTTCCGCCTAGCTGGGCCGCCGTGATGGATCGGCCGCGGCTCGAGCCTTATTAGAGCAGGGCGCCGGCGTGAGACGCCTCATTAGCGCCGGCTGCCAGGGTGGTCCGGCGATGTAGCCGTCTGAGGTCGACGCCGGGAAGTGGCCGGCCGCGTGCAGTACTGGTCCGCTGCATTGCCGCAGACCGCGGCTTGTACACGGCCCCTTGCTGAATCTTCGTCTTCGAACGGACCACGTCTGTTCTTTTTGTGTTAGCGCATCTCTTTCTGAGTTTTCTTGTCTTTCCAGTTCCTGTGTGCTCCCCCACCACGATGGTGGCACTCGGATTTGTAAAAAGCTGGGCTGTTTTCTCGTCCAACCACCAGCATGTCATTGTGGCCGCGATGTCTGGAACAGAGCTCCTTTTTGATGCGGCCACAGGAGTACGTCTGTGTACCACAGCGACCTCGCGACCTTGTTAACGACAAGTGGATGGTCAAGGACATCCTCCGTAGTCTGATAACCGTCTGTTAGTCGGATGGTTAAGTAAATGGTCGGCTGTGTTAAATTGGATGATAAAGGGATGTGGGAAAATGTGTATGGACTTCATTGTTTGCAAGATCATCCGAATACGATCGCAGCAACAAATTGAGGGGCTGATTCTCGACAACAGTGCTGGTGGTTGCGGTCCTCCAGGGTATCTTCAGTTCCAGCCACTGTTTTGTGGACATGAAGGAGTTTCGACTGGACGGCTGTGCTGCAGCCGGTCAGCGGAGCTCGCTGCAGCGAACGGACGACGCTCCTGCCATCTGTTACCAGTGTCTTGTACCAATAGGTCCACGTGCCATGCCGTGCTGTCTGTATCTGCCGTGTGATGCCGTGATGTGCGGATAAAGTTCGAGAAGCCGTTCCTGTCTTCCGTGATCTGTGGAGCGTGTCAGACTCCGTATTGGCCACTGTCGTGCACGTGCTGCACCGGTGGACAGTGCCTATGCTAGACTAAATTGCCTCTGCCGACCCTGCAGTCCGTGCGCTGCACCGGACTGACCTGACCCCTGCCGTCCCGTGCTGCACCAGACTGACCTGACCCCTGCTGTCCGTACGCTGCACCGGACTGACCTGACCCCATGAAACCATGTGCCAGTTCAGACTGACCTGACCCCTTATGTCCCTGTCCCGCACCAGACTGATCTGACCCCTACTGTCCATGTGCTGCACCAGACTGATATGACCCCTGCTGTCCTTGCGTTGCACCAGACTGACCTGACCCCTGCTGTCCCTGTGCTGCACCAGACTGACCTGACCCCTGCCGTCCCTGTGCTGCACGAGACTGACCTGACCCCTGCTGTCCCTGTGCTGCACGAGACTGACCTGACCCCTGCTGTCCCTGTGCTGCACCAGACTGACCTGACCCCTGCTGTCCCTGTGCTGCACCAGACTGACCTGACCCCTGCGGTCCCTGTGCTGCACGAGACTGACCTGACCCCTGCTGTCCCTGTGCTGCACGAGACTGACCTGACCCCTGCCGTCCCTGTGCTGCACCAGACTGACCTGACCCCTGCCGTCCCCGTGCTGCACCTGACACCTGACCCCTGCTGTCCCTGTGCTGCTGTCCCTGTGCTGCACCAGACTGACATGACCCCTGCTGTCCATCCGTTGCAGGCTGCCGCCGCTGATGGCCATGTTTGACCAGGTGCGCGACTCCGGCCTCATGAAGCCCACCGCCTCCGTGCTGCCGCCCGGCGCTGACGGTAGGTCCACGGCGGGGAGGTCCGCGCCTGCGCCCGGCCCCAACACAGCACCGGGCACACTGGAGCAACGGGCTGGCGGGCGGGGTGTGGGGGGCGGTTGGAGGTGGTCGGTTAAGTTGGGGCGGGCGATGGGCGCAGAGGTTGTTCAACTTTGGGGTAGGTACACATTTGTTTTTGTGGGGAATAGGACATCGGAGGCCGACGATGGAGGGCCTGAAATGTAAATATATTGGAGTTAAAATGTGTTGGGAATGCGGCGAAGTCTCCGTGGACACTGTGGTGAGAAAACTGAAATGGTTTCCGTCGGCCAGGAATACGATTTCATAAACCCCACACTTAAACGTGTGGGACATATTGGGATGTGTCATCACAACACATGCTGGTGACGTTTTTGACAAAATTGAATACATTCGGGCGCTTTTGGGACTTTGATTTTTAAAATCTGAGAGTGGTGTAGCTTTCTTTTCTATTGGCCTCTGGTCTCATCGTACAGAGTTCTCCGTCGACCGAGATCTTGCGGCTGGAAGCTCTGTCCGATCGAAGTTGGATGCCGTAAGCTTTACCTTTCATAATCGCCGCCAGGTGTCAGGAGTGGGTGTCGATGGCCTGGCTTTCAATTTCGTTGTAATCGAACAAACCAAACCATTGGTCTTTTCAATCTTCAACCGTATCCTAAGGTTGCAAAGCTGGCTAGACAGATTTCGGTTGGCGTATTCAATATTCTTATGCTGCTGGTTCGGCTCAGCACGTCCTCGAGGTCGTTGTGAGCTGCCTCGGCCTCCGCTCACCGCCCGCCCGTCCACGTTGCGAGCCACTCTCGGGGCGTGCGGTGGCGCATGGTCTCGCGCCGCGTCCGCTCCCCACCACGGAGGTAGGCGCTGTCACCCAGGCGCTGTTGCAATGACAGTGAATGCGTGGTGCCAGTGTGCCAGTCGGGCGCCGCGCACTGTGAGCGGCCTGCGTGTGGCGCTGCTACCGGCGTGCGCGTAATGGTGCTGGGGCAACAGATGATTGGTTTGCGCAATCGTCCCAAATGCCTTCAGACCCGCAGCCTTCAACCACCTCCACTGGCGTAGTGAGGTTGGGGCGAGACTTCCCTACAACGTTGTGTCCGTCTCTTGGTTTGGCGGCTACTTAGTGGATGGGTAGTTGAGGGCTTTTCTGCAGTGCTGGACTGGCCGTATCGGCCATGCACCAAAGAGCTACATAAAAGACTTGCGTTTGACATTGCTGAACAGGGTATTTCACTGGCGGCTAGCTCCTCACATCTTTGCTTACTTCCCCAGGCGGCGTGCCTTGCGAGTGGTCTGGCCTGATGGTCATGTTTTATTGTATCGTCAGACCCTCTCGGTCGGCCAGTATGGCACGCGGGCTGCCACCCATGCTCTCACAGCCCTGGAGACAGACAGCCAGTTTCAGCGAACATTCCGCTTGCATCATTATATATATATATATATATATATATATATATATATATATATATATATATATCTATATCTATATCTATATCTATCTATCTATCTATCTATCTATCTATCTATCTATCTATCTATCTATCTATCTATCTATCTATCTACATCATATACATACATCATATATATATATATATATATATATATATATATATATATTATCTCGCCGTTTGCTCATCATCTTCTGGAACTCGGGTGGGCACACCGATCGCTCAGCACCAGTCAATAGTCGGACACGGGCGGCGAGCCCCCACCTCATCCCGGGCTGTGCCAACGCCCCTGGCACAGCGGCTCCTCCCTGCTGTGCTGCGCCGGAGGCAGTCTCCGGGGGCGGCGCCGGCGGCGGCTGACGACACCGTCACACCGCCACGCCCCCGTCACCGGCGCTCTGCCGTCCCCTGACCACAGGGATCTCGTGTGACGTCACCAGCCGGCCGCTGCGCCCGCTCACCACGGCGCGGTGTTCGTGTGAGTGACGTCCATCGGCCGGTGAGCGCGGGGGACGACTGGCGACTGGGACATCAGCCTTCTGGTAGCCGGCCCGGTTGCCTGTCGTGCTTACGGTTCAGAATCAGCTGTGGATTAGGCACCGTATTCGGCCACGAACTTCGCTACGTGTGTGCATCAATGCTCAAGCACAATGGAGCAATGACGACACAATCTTCGGCAAGTGTGCGTGAAATGACAGTGGCGTAGGAATGGGGGGAGTGCGGGGAGAAAGTGGGCTCCGACCCTCAATATCGGACGACTTTGACGTCAGCGAGGTGGTGTCGCGTGGTAAAACACTATCAAATGTCGATCCCCCAAACTTGTTGGCAAGTTCTGAAGCTTTTTATCCCTCAACAAATGCTGACAAGGCTGACTAGCATGAGATGGCAACAGCACAGACATTTGAGCTTTCTGAACATCGCTTATTTTTCCTCAATGTGTCTGATTTATGATTACAGACGTAGCTGGGAGGGCGGGGGGGGGGGGAGGGGGAGGCGAAAGAAGCGGCTTCGCCCCCCTCCCAAGGCGCCCGACGGATTAAAAAAAACAAAAACGTATGGATACTGTTCCTGGGATATTGAAATGCAACAATAATTTATGCAATATCGTGCGACCTCCTCAACTTGCAGGGTTCCTCTGACGACTTCCCGTTCCTCTCCGCACACGCGCGTGACTCAACGCTGGCTACGTGCTCACTGATCAGCTCACTGTTCAAGCACATTAGCTGCAAGGCGTGATCACAGTTTGCTTGCGAATTCCCGAAAAGCTCCCTGAACTGAAATGTGCGTTTCAGTTGTTCTAGGAGTCACGTTACATTCAGATACATGCGCAAAAGTCATTTCTGCAAGTTGGCGGAATTTACGACCTGTTGCCAGCAGCTTGAGCCGAAAGACATGCACGGTAAAGCCGCAACG